>NW_026652287.1:22635761-22670700 GCF_009828535.3 Hylobates moloch | reverse complement strand
ACTACCAAGATGGTAAAGCGTTTGAAACAAATGCTAAGACTAACTTGGAAATAAACATTTTATTTTATTTTACTTTTTGAGATGGAGACTAGCTTTGTTGCCCAGGTGGTGTGCACCTGTAGTCCTTCTGCTTGGGAAGCTGGTGGGAGGTCAAGGGTGCAGTGAGCTGTGATTGCCCCACTGATCTCTACATCCTGGGTGACAGAGCAAGACCCTGTCTCAAAAAAAAAAAAGTGGTGTTACTGTGTAGTTTTATTTTGCATTTGCCATGTGTTTCGTTAATTGAATATCTTTTTAAAGGGGGCCATTTGCTTCCTGTTCACAAGTTAGCCTTTTTGATGGAATGAATTATGGCATATACAACTTTATTCTCTTTGCTGTGCCTTGTATATATGTAGTAAGCCTTTTACTTATTGCTAACTAGAAAAGTATTCTTTAAAGTGAAAGCTTGAAGGCCTGTCTGAAGATACAGAGCAAAACTTCTTAGAATAATGTAGTTAGGTTTCCTTAAGCCTCATTCTCTTCCTTCCTAAATCAAATCTTGAATCCATCTAAAGTTTTTTATGACCCCAAGATAGGTTGATCACTTTGCTTGCTTTAACAGAATTTTATGTATTGGTGTTATGCAGATCATTTATTTTCTTTAAAAATTGATTTGAAGACAAATTCATCTTTAGATAGCATAGTTGTAAAAGTTGCTCATTTCAGCTGCCTTTTTTTTCTCCTAATTAGTTGGTGACAAAGTTCCTGCTGATATAAGGTTAACTTCCATCAAATCTACCACGCTAAGAGTTGACCAGTCAATTCTCACAGGTAAATATGATATATTAGGTCACTGAATTTCTGAAGACCTTCTCATATCCCATGCCAATAGAGTTGGCTCTTGCCTCACTGTCCCTTTATGGTATCCCATCTTAATCCTAAGATACTTATTTCTTAGTGCTTCAGTCTCACTCCATTGCCCAGGCTTGAGTGCAGTGGCGTGATTGCGGCTCACTGCAACCTCTGCCTCTCAGGTTCAGGCAGTTCTCCTGTCTCAGCCTCCTGAGTAGCTGGGACTGCAGGCTCCTGCCACCATGCCCAGCTAATTTTTGTATTTTTATTAGAGACGGGGTTTCACCTTGTTGGTCAGGCTGGTCTTAAACTCCTGACCTCAGGTGATCCACCTGCCTCGGCCTCCCAAAGTGCTGGGATTATAGGCGTGAACCACTGCACCTGGCTGCTGATATGGTTTTAAAGGCATGATTTAAAAACAAAACAAAATGACTGGGCACGGTGGCTCACGCTTGTAATTCCAGCACTTTGGGATGCTGAGGCGGACAGATGGCTTGAGCCCAGGAGTTAAAGACTGGCCTGGGCAACATTGCAAAACCCCGTATCTACAAAAAATACAAAAATTAACCAGGCCTGTAATCCCAGCTACTCAGGAGGCTGGGTGAAAAGATCACTTGTGCCCAGGTCAAGGCTACAGTGAGCCATGCTTGTGCCTCTGCACTCCAGCCTGGGGGACAGAGCAAGACTCTGTCTCCAAAAAAAAAAAAAAAAATAGTTGTAATTTGTTCATTACCATAGGTAGTAATCTTAAGGTTGAATTGTTGTCTGTTTTGTGGAAAGCAAATTACTTATTCGATGTCCTTTTTCCAGGCAAGAAAAATAGACTCCAGTGCTGTAATTTTTTTCATTGGAGGAGTGCTAATGTTGCATCAATCTTTACAATATCCAAATACATGATTAACAAAAGTTAGCCCCCGTAAGAGATGAAAATTGTACTACCTGGAATTTGCACAATTGTTTGAAACATTTTCCCGTTTTTGTGTGATAAAAGCACAATCTAGGGTGGAGGGTTCATACTAACTGGAAGTAAGTTTGTCAGAAGAATTAACTTTAAATACAATGCTAACTTGGATTAAAATAGTGAGTAAATATAAAGTCTAAAGGCTCTCAAGATTTATCTGATTATCAATTTTGAAAAGCAACTAATGTCATGGAGACAGTGATGTGAATAACCTGGGCTCTATTTTTTTTGGTATTGTTTCTTTATAAATAGCTTACTTATTAAAACTCTCATTAGCAACAACAAGCTGGAGGCCAATTAAGCCGTAAAATGTTGGGGAAATGGTTGGATTATTTGTGTGAAATTCTCATAATGTGCCCTAAAGACATAGTTGCCATTTAAAAACTTTTTTTTTTTTTTTTTTGAGGCGGAGTCTCGCTCTGTTGCCCAGGCTGTAGTGTAGTGCCACAATCTCAGCTCACTGCAACTTCTGCCTCCTGGATTCAAGCTATTCTCCTGCCTTAGCCACCTGAGTGTCTGGGATTATAGGCGTGCGCCACCATGCCCAGCTTATTTTTTTAGTAGAGATGGGGTTTCACTGTGTTGGTCAGTCTGGTCTCGAACTCCTGATCTCATGATCCGCCTGCCTTGGCCTCCCAAAGTGCTGGGATTACAGGCATTTAAAAACTTTTTAGGCTGGTCACGGTGGCTCATGCCTGTGATTTCAGGACTTTGGGAGGCTGAGGCAGTAGGAACACTTGTGGCCAAGAGTTTGAGAGAGCAATTATAGTCTCTATAATGAAAAACTTTTTTTTCTTTTTAAAGACAGTTGCACTCTGTCGCCCAGTGGCACGATCTCAGCTCAGTGCAACCTCTGCTTGCGGGGTTCAAGTAATTCTCATGCCTCAGCCTCCCTAGTAGCTGGAATTACAGGCACACACCACCACACCTGGCTAATTGTATTTTTAGTAGAGATAGGGTTTTGCCATGTTGGCGAGGCTGGTCTTGACCTCCTGACCTGAAGTGATTGCCCGCCTTAACCCCCCAAAGTGCTGGGATTACAGACATAAGTCGCCACACCCAGCCTATAATAAAAAACTTTAAAAATTAAAAAAAAATTTAAACTTCATAGAGGTTCTCAAATATTATCTTTCTTTCATTAAGAAATCATAATGTAGTTTTTGGCTAACTTGTGGAACCAATTTTTTTGGTCAAATATTGAGAGTGAAGTTTGCTGCCTGTAACTTTAACATTTAGAGACATATTTTACTCAGATTGACCCTAATTATATATCTATGACATGATTTTTAAATTGAAATCAGCTAGGCACGGTGGCTTAGGCCTGTAATCCCAGCACTTTGGGTGCCCGAGGTGGGTGGATCACCTGAGGTCAGGAGTTTGAGACCAGCCTCGGCCAACATAGCAAAACCCGTCTCTACTAAAAATACAAAAATTAGCTGGGCATGGTGGCACACGCCAGTAATCCCAGCTACTCGGGAGGCTGAAGCTGGAGAATTGCCTGGGAGGCAGAGGTTTCAGTAAGCCGAGATTGTGCCACTGGATTCCAGCCTGGGCAACAAAGCAAGACTCTGTCTCAAAAAAAAAAAAATGGTAGTTCTTTATTTACCATGCGATCTTTCCAGTACACTTGATAATTGCTACTTCAGAGTATAGCCAGATGTGGCCCACACCTGTAATTCCAGCACTTTGGGGAGGCCAAGATGAGCAAATTGTTGGAGTCCACGAGTTGGAGACCACCCTGGGCAACATGGTAAAACGTCATCTCTACAAAAAAATACCAAAAAAATTAACCCGGCGTGGTATTGGGTGCCTGTAATCCCAGCTATTCAGGAAGCCAAGTTGGGAAGATTGCTTGAGCCTGGGAAGTTGAGGCTGTAGTGAGTTGTGATCGTGCCATGTCACCAGCCCGGGTGATAGAGCAAGACCTCTGTCTCGAAAAAAAAAAAGTATCAGTATATATGTTAAAGTATTTATTAAAGTGTACAACAAATATATGTAAATAATACAGTATCAGTATAAAATGATTACTGAAAAATAAATTAATTTGAATAGTTACTCCAGAAAATAATCAATAGGGATTCTGCTTGAAAATTCACTTTTTTATTTTGGAATTGTGTTGATTTTTATCCTGACACCCTTTGTTCTGGTATTAATTTCCATTACTAAATTTTCCCAGCTTACCTCCTTTGAGTGAATTGGGCCTTTTGCCCCTTTTCTCACACTGACAGTATCCCAAGAGTGGTAATGGGTGGGCATGAATGAGAGGTTCTAGGTTCTTGGTGTGGGTCGCAGAGATCTGTTTTTTCTGTCTCACAACCCGCTTAGGTGAATCTGTCTCTGTCATCAAGCACACTGATCCCGTCCCTGACCCACGAGCTGTCAACCAAGATAAAAAGAACATGCTGTTTTCTGTAAGTACTTTATGAAATGTGTTTTTATTTACAGACATTTCCAAAGCCTAATCAAATGTTATGTTTTTCACTGCCAACCATCACTGGCTATCATTCTAAAGGATAATCACACTTTTCATGGTCAGTCTTAGCTGTCAGAATATGGCAGTAACATAACGTGTGACTGAGGTCTTTTAATTGGCGAGTTTTGGGGGACCAAAAAAAAAATGACCAGCTCATACATCTTCAAACTCTTATCTGCAAACATAGTTGAAAAGTAGATTTGTTTGGAAAAGCCTTAGCCAATAAAGGGTATTTTCAAAATGATGTAGATGACAGCTGCTATTTGTATGTGGTTCACAATAAAAAGGTGTGTGTTTAGAGAGAGGGAGAAAGCATACATGGCAAACCATTAATAATGGTGAGTCTAGGTGCAAAGTATATGAATGTTCATTTTACTCTTTCACTTTTTCTGTTGATGGGAAAAATTTTTTGAATAGTGAGGAAATGCATGGATTTTTGGTTTGGAATCTGTAATGATTTTAAGTTGGGGACATTTGTGGGTTTGTATGAGAGCCTGACTACTACCCGTAGTAAGTAAATAGAGGTACCCTGAAAATAGTGAAGCCATGTCCTTCTCTTATAACACTAGGAATTAAAGTGGCATGGGAGAGACTGCTCACACTTGATTTCTTTGGTTTTTGGACCCTGTCACATGAGTAGCGGTTCTCAAGGTAGCCCATGGGGCTAGTTGCCGTTCCTATTACAGTGAGAAAAGTAGGGGCCTTGACTTGTTGGAGCCAGAAGTGGAGAATGCTTAGAGTTGAACTATACGAGTTTGAAAAATTGGGAACACAGAGGGGTTAAGAGCACTGCTTGAAGATGGTCTGCAAGCCAGGCTCAAATAGAAATCTAGGTGGGTCAGTACAGAGCTAGCTGCCTGGCATAAGTAAGTACCACATGGAGCACTGCTTGTTGTCACAGTTGTATGGCTGGTTGCTTGAACAGTAGCCAATGGAAGACCTAGTAGAATGTGTTGAGAATCTGGGTGCCCTAGTCAAAATCCAGCATTGGTATTTAAGTTGGGATGTGGTATTCATCTTGTGACCAGTTCTCTACTTCTGTCCTAGGGTACAAACATTGCTGCTGGGAAAGCTATGGGAGTGGTGGTAGCAACTGGAGTTAACACTGAAATTGGCAAGATCCGGGATGAAATGGTGGCAACAGAACAGGAGAGAACACCCCTTCAGCAAAAACTAGATGAATTTGGGGAACAGCTTTCCAAAGTCATCTCCCTTATTTGCATTGCAGTCTGGATCATAAATATTGGGCACTTCAATGACCCGGTTCATGGAGGGTCCTGGATCAGAGGTGCTATTTACTACTTTAAAATTGCAGTGGCCCTGGCTGTAGCAGCCATTCCTGAAGGTCTGCCTGCAGTCATTACCACCTGCCTGGCTCTTGGAACTCGCAGAATGGCAAAGAAAAATGCCATTGTTCGAAGCCTCCCGTCTGTGGAAACGCTTGGTTGTACTTCTGTTATCTGCTCGGACAAGACTGGTACACTTACAACAAACCAGATGTCAGTCTGCAGGGTAAGAGGAGTAATTTAGAATACTCCCTGTCGTGGTTCTTTGTTCATCCTACCAATATGCCTTCATGCCATCAAAACTTTTGATTTGTAATTTCATACCTTTCTGTGGGCTGTGTGTATAGCCTGAGCTTAATTTCTAATATTTGAGAGGATCTAATCATTTAATTCCTAAAACTTTCACAAAATACAGGATGTCTGCATGGCTGTATACTTGTATTAGATGTAAGACAATTAGAGAAATTATATTTTCCTTTAATTAAAAAAAAAAAAAGCTGGGCGCAGTGGCTCACGCCTGTAATGCCAGCACTTTGAGAGGCCGAGGCGGGTGGATCACCTGAGGTCAGGAGTTTGAGACCAACCTGACCAATATGGTGAAACCCTGTCTCTACTAAAAAGACAAAAATTAGCTGAGTGTGGTGGCGTGCACCTGTAGTCCCAGCTACTGAGTGCTGAGACAGGAGAATTGCTTGAACCTGGGCGGCGGAGGTTGCAGTGAGCCAAGATCACGCCACTGCACTCAATCCTGGGTGACAAGCAAGACTCCATCTCCAAAGAAAAGAAAAAAGACAGGGTCTCACTCTGTTGCCCAGGCTAGTGTGCAGTGACACAGCTGTGGCTCACTTACAGCCTCAACCTCCCAGGCTCAAGTCCTCCCACCCCAGCCTTACAAGTAGCTGCAACTACAAGTGCATGCCACCATGCCCCACTAATTTTTTATTTTTTGTAGAGGCAGGTTCTCACTATGTCACCAGGCTGGTCTTGAATTCCTGGGCTCAAGTGATCCTCCTGCCTTGGCCTCCCAAAGAGCTGGGCTTACAAGCATGAGCCACCACACTCAGCCTCCTTTCTAATTTTCCTGATCCTCTGTCTCTAGGTGTATGTTAACAGACAAGTTCTAGAGAAAGCTGCTAGTTAACCTCCCTACCTGAAGTCCTAATTGGTTTTTCTATCACACGTTGAATGAAGCATGCTTTTTCCTAAAAAGTAGATAGTCATCTCTCGGTATTCATTGGAGATTGGGTCCAGGACCTCCCTCAGATACCAAACTCTGCAGATGCTCAAGTCTCTGAAATGAAATGCTTCAGTACTTGCATATAACCTTGTTCATCCTCCTGTATACTTGAAATCATCTCCAGATTACTTAAAATACTTAACATAATATTATAAATGATATGTAAGTAGTTTAACTGTGTTGTTTAGGGAATAATGACAAGAAAAAAATGTACATGTTCAGTACAGATGCAGTTATTTTTCCATCTGCTGTTTAGTTGACCGTGGATGTGGAACCCACAGGTACAGAGGGCTGACTAAAATTGCTTTTAACTTGCTTTATTCTGTGTATTCATCATATATATTTTTTGTTTGTTTGTTTGTTCTTGTTTTGAGATAGAGTTTCACTCTTGTTGCCCAGGCTGTAGTGCAATGGCCCGATCTCAGCTCACTACAACCTCCGCCTTCTGGGTTCAAGTGATTCTCCTGCTTCAGCCTCTCAAGTAGCTGGGATTACAGGCATGTGCCCCCACGCCCGGCTAATTTTTTGTATTTTTCGTAGAGATAGGGTTTCTCCATGTTGGTCAGGCTGGTCTCGAGCTCCTGACCTCAAGTGATCCACCCGCCTCCTCGGCCTCCCAAAGTGCTGGGATTATAGGCGTGAGCCCCCGTGCCCGGCCATCCTATATTTTTTGACCATCATTTGATAAAATAAATAATTTAAACCTGCTGTTAGAAAAGTAACAACTGAATAAATAATGCAATAATTATACAGCTGGATTATTTTGTATAATTCACTTTCCTTAGGTTTTGCTTAGACAACTTGGTACGAGTCTATTCCAAAAGGTACACATGACTCATACAGAGTAGACATATGTCAGATATTTTATTCGACTCATTAATTATCAAGGAATCTATTTGAGGAAGTGTTCAATATTAGAATATTAGAATAGGGATTGCTAGGTTAGATTACAAAACTAATGTCTTATAGGGGAACCTCATATAACATGAGCATTTATTTAATAGCACAGTGTTACATTTTCCTAGAATGGGCTTGTTAAATAATGCTTCTGTATGATATTGAAAGGATGTAGTTATCTTGGCCTTTTCGTCAGGTTTTAGATAATTATTTTTAACATCGGAAATTGTTTTATAATCAGTTAAGCCCTGTGAATTTTTAACTTGCCAATTTTAAGTTCAGGATGATTTTTTAGATACAGGTTCTCCCTCCCCCGCAAGCTCCTTGTGAAGTCCAAACCCACATTTAGAATTGACAGAACTGGGGTGTTCCAACTTTCAAAGTAGAAAGCTTCTAGGTTTGTCTTAGGTTTCTCCAGGATATTAAGGTGTTTGAGCTACTTAAGTTCTTATTTTTTGGAACCAAAAGGTTGGATGAATCGGCCAAAAGTCAGTTTTGTCATACTGGTTGTTTCAGGAAGAGAAAAAGGAATTTTCTTATTTACTATTTTGTGTCTCACTTAGCCTGAAAGCTTTAATTCCTCAGAATAGTCTTTATGTCCATGAAAGTAAGCCATGTGTAAAATTGTAATTTTTAAAATTTCAGTTTCCCAGTTGATTATAAAATTTTTTTTGTTCTGTTCTCCCTCAAATGGCTTGACTTAAAATGTTTTCTTATAATGAAGAAAAAGCCTGCCTGTTCTGAGTGAAGCTCTACCTCACAACAGGAAGCTGGTGCTAATTGGTATTCTGCAGGAGGCTTCTTGCAGTAGTATTGCATAACTGCCCTTGACTTAGGAAGATTTTCATCCTGCATATCCTAAATGGTTGACTTGCTCACAGTCAAAAATGTCTAAGTTCATTTAGGTTTAGCTAATGTAGATTCAAATTCTGAATGTCTTTTAGAATATTTTGGGCTTTGGTATAGACTCAAAGAATTTCACATTTTTGGCTGGGCACGGTGGTTCACGCCTGTAATTTCAGCACTTTGGGAGGCCAAGGCGGGCGGATCACCTGAGGTCAGGAGTTCGAGACCAGCCTGACCAACATGGTGAAACCTCGTCTCTACTAATATTACAAAAATTAGCTGGGCATGTTGGCAGGCGCCTATAATTTCAGCTATTCGGGAGGCTGAGGCAGGAGAATCACTTGAACCCGGGAGGCGGAGGTTGCAGTGAGCCGAGTCGTGCCATTGCACTCCATCCAGCCTAGGCGACAGAGTGAAACTCCCCCTCAAAAAAAAAAAAAAAAAAGTTATTTTAAAATAAAGATTAACTAATTTCCTTATTGAATGTGAGATGAATTGCTATGAAAAGATGTGTTTTTAAAACACAACATAGCTTTGTTGTTGTTGTTATTACAGAGTTTCGCTCTGTCGCCCAGGCTAGAGTGCAGTGGTGCAATCTCAGCTCACTGCAACCTCTGCCTCCCGGGTTCAAGCACTTCTCTCCCTCAACCTCCCAAGTAGCTGGGATTACAGGTGCCCACCACCACACCCGGCTAATTTGTTATATTTTTAGTAGAGACGGGTTTCACCATCTTTGCCAGGCTGATCTTGAGCTCCTGACCTCATGATCCACCCACCTCGGCCTCTCAAAGTGCTGGGATTATAGGCGTGAGCCACCGTGCCAAGCTCAACATGGCCTTTTTAACTTGAGTTTTACATTTTTAAAATTCCCCTTAGAGAATGATTTGATCAGATTATTAATTGCTCATATTTCAGAGAAAGCATGAGAAAATACAGTTTCGACATCACTTTCTGTAATTTTTTCTTTTTAGAGGAGGTTTTACAAGTTTTCATTTGCAATGAAAACACAAGCCTAAATCTTACTTTTCCAAACTGGGCTTCCGAATTATAATTTGTGAATGCAAATCAAGCAGTGGAAAAATTATCTTTAAGAAAATAGCTTATGTCGCTTTAAAAAATAAAATTAATCCTTTCCTAAGCATGCTTCCATCTGTATTGTCTAGGGAACATCAGTTCATTCAGCTCTGCGGGCTCCTTACTGTATACATATAGTTATGCAGCTTCATAGAACATGAGCTATTGCCACAATAAAAATAAGTGGGAAGGAGCAGAGAAGCAGTTTGTCTTATTTTACTCGGGAAATGTTTATGCAACTCTGAAATGTGAGTTTATTCTTCCCAAGCTTTTGTGCTTAGCTCTAAGGCAGGACTACCTAATACCACTCTCACAGCCAGCCATTTGAAATTTGGGATTCTGAGCAATCTAAAGAGTAACTTGTCTCTGGAACTGACCTTTTGCTGAACGAGAGTCCTCATAACTTGGGTTTTATGTGGGTTGTTGTGTCTTTGGTGCCACTGCTGCTCATTCATTCAGCACCTCAGTGATGCTGTTTTTCATACTGTTCGATTGGTTGGGGGTGTGATGGGCGAAGCAGTCTATATAATTAAGCTAGTTAGGATAAGGGACAGTACTGCTGATGCTGAGTGAGCCTCAGTGAGTTTTATTAAAGTTGTTTTTGTAAATGAAAAAGGTTGTTTGCCTTTGTCTTAAGCTAACAAAGGTAGTTTATTTGTGTAGTATTTTTTTAAAATCCCTTTTAAATACTCTGATGTGCTCTTGCCCTACAGATGTTCATTCTGGACAGAGTGGACGGTGATACTTGTTCCCTTAATGAGTTTACCATAACTGGATCAACTTACGCACCTATTGGAGAAGTGTGAGTAACCCTCCTCCTCATTTAAAGGATCCGGTGTGGCAATTTAGTATTTTTATTGATTTGCAGCATGTCTACAAAGTTAAGACAGCTTTCTGAATGTGGCTCAAGTCAACACTTATTACTAAAGTAGTAAATGTTTTTAAAACAAAAACTTTGAAAGATGAACCAAAGGTTATAATCCAGTCATCTTTTTGCATCTTCTGGGCTCCAAACTTTCAAGAGGGATTGTGTTTGTTATTGTTATTCACTGATGCCAGTGGTGGAAGAATTGAATTGACTTAAGAATGTCTGGTCTTTTTACTGATTGATTTCTGATATTAGAGATGCATTCTCTCTTTTGTTTTTGTCTAATATTGGCTCTGGCATGAAATTCTTTGGAATTTTTTCCAGTATGCTATCCCAGAAATTCTGTTTTCATTATTAAACAATTGCGGGGGGTGGTGGGGGGGGAATGAATAGTGGCAACCATACCCTGCTCTAAGAGTGTTTTCTCTTTGGGCAGGCATAAAGATGATAAACCAGTGAAATGTCACCAGTATGATGGTCTGGTAGAATTAGCAACAATTTGTGCTCTTTGTAATGACTCTGCTTTGGATTACAATGAGGTAAGTCTCTTCATAAATTAGAAGAAATGGCTGTTCCTAGTTCAAGGGTGGGGTGGGTGGAGTGAAAGTCTAGCCTGCCTTCTTCCCTTTTGAAAGTCAAGGGTGCCTGATTTTGTTTCCCCCTTCCATTCAGAACCTTATGGTGAGGCCAGCATGACCTCACCAAAGAAAGCTGAAGAGCCTTTCACATATCCTCTGTGACTGAGCATTGCAGTTAGTTAACTAAAAGTTGTAGTATATGTGATGTTCTTATCTGTTGATAGCATACTTAGTATAAATGAATAAAACCCAGGATTGAAAATGCTTTCCTGAAAGCAAAGGGTATAGTTTCTATCTCAATGGTAAGCCAGTCCCTGTCAGAGACAGAATGTGAACTCTTCAGAATGATAAGCAGTGACATGGAATTACATTATTATGTGAAGATGCTCTTTGAATTAATAGTGTGATCAGTGGCTTCTTATGTTTGGGTGAAATAATAAATACTGTGTTTGATGTCATATTTAAGGGAAACGAAAAACCTACTTATTACAATAAGGTCACATGCACACCTGTACTTTGAGTATGTTTTTAATTATCTGGGTCACCTGTTCCAGAGGAGGATAAAAATGGCCTTACACTGTTGTAATAGAGGACAGATTGTGCTTTTGTGGAAAAAAATATTAAAGAGAAATTTATCTGTGTACTTCTCCCTTTTTTCTACTTTCTGTGCCTTTAACCAATATAGGCAAAGGGTGTGTATGAAAAAGTTGGAGAAGCTACAGAGACTGCTCTCACTTGCCTAGTAGAGAAGATGAATGTATTTGATACCGAATTGAAGGGTCTTTCTAAAATAGAACGTGCAAATGCCTGCAACTCAGTGAGTATTTGAACCTGGTTTATTGTTCATGCTGCTTATCAGTCGTACTATATATACTTAGTGTCTGCACTGTCCTACTCTCTTAGAAAACTAATTATACCTTATCTCCTCAAACTTACAGTATTTCCTTCCCCATACTCACTCTCAGGTAAGATGCTTTCCTGTGTATTTGACCAAGAAAATAAAAGCAATCGATAGCTAATTTCTATGAGTGACCCTCGGTGCCCACAGGGGCTGCTTTCTCCCATAGTGCTGTGAACAGTGTTCTTGCTCCTAGCAGAAGCCACCTCCTCCCAACATCTTTGCTGCATTATTGATTTCCATCTCTACTAGATGTTCTTCAGCATAGGGGGAAATAATAGTGTCTTTCTATCTTAAAACTTTCCTTTGACCTTATTTCCCCTGTCAGCTACCACACTTTCTTTTCCTGTTCAATTAAACTTTTTTTTTTTTTTTGAGATGGAGTCTCTCTCTGTCGCCAGGTTGGAGTGCCATGGCGTGATCTTGGCTCACTGCAACCTCCGTCTCCTGGGTTCAAGCAATTCTCCTGCCTTAGCCTCCCTAGTAGCTGGGATTACAGGCACACACCACCATGCCCGGCTAATTTTTTGTATTTTTAGTAGAAACGGGGTTTCACCATGCTAGCCAGGCTGGTCTCGAACTCCTGACCTCAGGTGATCCACCCGCTTCAGCCTTCCAAAGTGCTGGGATTATAGGCATGAGCCACCGCGCCTGGGCATCAAACATTTCTTAACTCCTTTGATGAGACCAGCATAACCAAATACCAAAGGTCAGTGTGGTGGTGGTGGTGGCAGTGGCAGAGGGCACTGACATTGTCCATGTATACACTGAACAAATAAGTGGCCTCTGAGCCTTTTTCTTTCTGCCTGTCAGAATCTTTGAGATAGGGCTCATTCGACCAGCATCTCTATGACAAGGGCCAGTAGCAAGGATGGGAGTCTCCACAGTGAGTTGGACCTGTGTGAGGTTCCTCTCAAAGAGCTGCTGCTCCCTCCTGCCAAGACTACCATACTGGACCTGTCCTGCAGTACTGGCCTTAGATTTCTGTGGCCTCACAAACCCGGGGAGCCTAGACCTCAGTAGAAACACTTTGCAATGGCTGCTGGTGGACACTGGCCATCCATTGAGTCTCTAGCACCTGGGTCTCCTCAAAAGACTGGTCCCCCTGCCTGTCACTTGGCTCAGCTTAAGAACTTGAAATGGACCAGGTGCAGTGGCTCACACCTGTAATCCCAACACTTTGGGAAGCTGGGGTGGGAGAGTCACTTGAGGCCAAGAGTTTAGGTTGCAGTGTCACTGCACTTCAGCCTGGGCAACAGAGTCAGACCCCATCTCAAAAAAAATTAAGGCCTGAAGTGGCTAAACTTGAAGGATAACTTCCTTTATCTTATCCTGGCCAAAGTGATAGATGATTGCTTGGATGAGAAGTGATATGCAGATAAGATGTTGCAATACACAAAGTCTGTGTGGGTCAGTTAGTCACGTGGGTGCCAAGGACAGGTGGGAGAGAAGAAGCAAGCTACAGAAGCAGCTCAGGAATGGGAACTGTGGAAGCTGGTTGTATTGGAGGAAGGAGTGTGATGCCCTCAAAGCAGCCAAGGAGGAGCAGTAAGGAGCTTAGGGACGTAAGTCAGACTCTCAAAGTCTGTGTCTGGTTCCTGCCCCCACAAACCACCACCCAGGAAACATCATTCCTGAGCTGTGTGGCGGCAGCAGCAGCTGCTCCTTTTATATGGCAGACAGGCTGATTGCTTGTTGGGCAAGAGCCCTCCTACACTATCTTAGAGTGAATACCCTCTATCTGCAGTCCAGGGTCTACACAGCCACATGGTCCTCTAATAGGTCCACCAGACCATTTGCCTACAAACAGCCTCATCCTCAGTGCCCACTGTCTCCTAGCTGTGGAGCTTGGATTCCCATGGAATTGGGTTCTGCCGAACATACCTCTTTTTAGTGTCAGACCTACCCGTCTGTCATCACCATGGGGCTGCCAGTCAGTACTTTTGCAGCCTCTTTGTAGGACCTTGTTGTAACTTAGGGTTCCCTGGTAGAATAAGGAGCAATGGGAAGGGGAGAGGTCCTGCATGCCTGAAGGAACAGGTCTGGGGAAGGAGAGAGGTGAAACTCAGCCTTTTCTAGTTGTCATACACAGCTGTATAAAGGCAAGCCTCATTTAGCAAAATGATTAGTTGTCACCACGTTTAATGCTTTTTGTATGTCATAAACCCTTTCATCCCTTCCTGGGTAATAAGGGCAAATGAGGAGGCATTGTGTCATTGGGGGGTAGTACAGCCTGAGTCGGGAGGGAGCAGTATACCTGTTTTCTTTCTTTTTTTTTTTTTTTTTTTTTTTTTTTTGAGACGGAGTCTTGCTCTGTCGCCCAGGCTGGAGTGCAGTGGCATGATCTCAGCTCTCTGCAACCTCCGCCTCCTGGGTTCCAGCGATTCTCCTGCCTCAGCCTCCTGAGTAGCTGGGATTACAGGCTAATTTTTGTATTTTTAGTGGAGATGGTATTTCGTCATGTTGGCCATGCTGGTTTCAACCCCTGGCCTCAAGCAATCCGCCCACCTCTACCTCCCAAAGTGTTGGGATTACAGGCGTGAGCCACCGCGCCCAGCCCACCTGTTTTCTTAATAACCTCAAATATCAAGCATTTTAGTGACCACACAAAATCTCAGGGTGAAAAGTTCTAGACCATCATGTCCAGCCTGCAGGTAGGGACACCGAGCCCTTCCATGACCTGTGTGGCGTAGTCTTCCGGTTAGTGTGAGGCAGCATTTTGTCTCCTTTATATTGTCCTGAGAAAACAAAGCTCACACTGGAATTGAGAATGTCTCAGCTGAAGTATAGATTCCTTTTCAGTAAACTGATGCACAATTCACAAATAGCAATCTCAGAGCCATGAAGGCCTTGGACCACTCCTTTGGCTTCTTTCGTCTATCCATGTGTCTTCCATGAACCCGAAGCAGTCTGCCAGTAAGTAAGGAGGTGGATCCTGGCAGAGCCACGCTGCCTGTGATTTATTAGTTGGTGTAACTAAAAATCTAAGGCAGCCTGAAAACAGCTTCACAGATTGAGGGTTTGAGTCGTTTAATTCTAGACTGCCGACTACTCCTGCCGAGTGATGGGAAACAAGTCATGTCATGGGGCTGAACCAGCACTGGCTCACTAGCCAGTGACCACACAAGTACGGGCAATGCTGTCATCCTTGTGTCTCCCTGTTCCAGAGCTCCCTTGTCCCATCTTTTTCACATCCCTTGGCCAAGGGATCGGAAACAGCTGTCATGCTGCTTCTTCACTAAGGAGTTCCAAACACAAGCTCTTTGCCTCCCTTCCTACTTGAGACAGCAGGAACCCATGTGTAGTTTAGAAGCAGAGAGAGCAGGTCCAGCGTTTTGGCCCCATGGCTTGTTTGGCTCGGTCCATGGTTCTTGGCTAGCCTAGTACTGAGAGGGATTTCCCTCCCCTACTCCCAGCCCAAGACCTCTTACCTGAGAAGGTCCACGCCTTCCTCAGAATCATTGTGTGTTCCTTTAGTCATCCCAGTGCCATTGGCACAAATGTTTAATTGAAACTAAACACACATATGATTGAGATGATACAGAATCCAGCGTAGCACTCATACCCATTCCTTTGCTGCCTGAGGCGGTTCAGTGGCTGGCAGGCCAGCAGGATCGCTGCAGGGCCCTGAGCCCCATCTAGTCAGTTCATCAGCCTTCAGTCCTCCCGTAGCTTCCTAGGTTAGATGCTGATGTTCTTGGGGATTTCTATGATGATTTTTAAATGTGTGTCAGTGGGAGCAAATTAATATAATTAACTCACCACATTAACCAAATTAAGGTGGAAAAAACAATAAGGTCACCTCAGTAGGTGCATATGATGAAACCCATCTATCACACCAAACTAAGACTATAAAAGCATGTCTTTAACGCTGACGGTGTGTTTACACAGAGACCATGCTAACATAACAGAATTCTCACCATTTCTACGCAGTATTATATTGGCATTCCTGGTCTGTGTAATAGGCAAGAAAAGTATAAAAACTGGAAGAGAAGGGGTATCTTTAGTTGTAGGTAACGGTGTAAAGCCAAAGGTTTATTCTCAGTCCTCATCTTACCTATTTTGTTGGTGCTGTTACTCTCTCCCTCTTTGAAGCACCTCTTCACTTGGCTTCCACGATCCCACACTTGCTCTCCCTCCCCGGCCTCTCATTCGAGGTCTTCTTAGCTGGGTCTTTCACATAGCACCAGGAGGTGAAGGCTCCATAGTTCTCAGCCATTTCTGTCTATAGTTACTCCCATGATCTCTTCTGGTCTCATGACTAATCAGTAGCCACTAGCTATCTAAAACTACTTAGAATACTTAAAAAAAAAAACTACTTAGAATACCTAAAAACACTTCCTTAGATGCCTTAGCCATATTCACTTAAAGTGCTTGTCCATCACGTGTGACAGCCACATGAACAGTGGCCACAGAGCATTGCCATCTTTCGAGAGTTCTGGTGGACAGCTCTGCTTGGGGCCATCTCTTCACTTCCAGCGTTCCCTAGTTTAAGTCAGTGTCATTATACTGAATGGTATTCCTTGTCTCTCTTCAGCCAATGCTTTTGGTTTTTGAGACGGAGTTTGCTCTTTCGTCCAGGGTGGAGTGAAGTAGCGCAATCTCGTCTTGCTGGAATCTCTGCCCCCCTGGCTTTAAGCAGTTCTCCTGCCTCAGCCTCCTGAGTAGTTGGGATTATAGGTGCCTGCCACCACGCCTAGCTAATTTTTGTAGAGACAGGGTTTCACCATGTTGGCCAGGCTGGTCTTGAACTGCTGACCTCAGGTGATACACTGCACCCGACCACCTTCAGCCAATTCTTGACAACTAGAGCTTGAGACCCTCTGTCGTCTTCCTGTTTTACTTGTCTTAAAAGCCAAATGCCCCATAATGATTTTTGAGGTCTTAATGACCTGCTTCTACCGTCCTCTGCCATTACCTGTCTCACCTTTTGCTCATGTGAACTCTATTCCAGCCACATCGGCACTCCTTTACTATTCCAGGACTTGCCAGGTTGCACTTCCGTTCTCTGCCTGGTGGGTCTTCACCACCACCCACTGGATTCACACACATCTTTTCAGGCCCCATGGGGCCATCTTTATTCAAATGTTACCGCCTTTGGCCACTTTATGTAACAGTACGATATGTACGTATGCAAATTTTCTGTCCCCCTTCCCTTTTTCTCTATAGCACTTGTGTTACTTTTGCATCTTAGTCTGTCTCTCCCAAAATAGGGGACAAGTTTCATGAGGGCAAAAACCTGTCTGTTTTGTTTATTGCTATATTCCTAGCATCTGTCATGTAATAGGTGCTTACTGTTTGTTAGGTAAAAAAGTTCAGAAATTGCCACCCAGTAGTATTCCATATTTGTTCCCTTTGTAGGTCATTAAACAGCTGATGAAAAAGGAATTCACTCTAGAGTTTTCACGTGACAGAAAGTCAATGTCGGTTTACTGTACACCAAATAAACCAAGCAGGACATCAATGAGCAAGATGTTTGTGAAGGCAAGTATGGCAGATTGCAATTGAGATGTTCTTAACCAGGGTTAAGATCCCGGTGAACCAATAAAACAAAATTGTTGATGTAAATCTGTAACATTTCTAGGGTGCTCCTGAAGGTGTCATTGACAGGTGCACCCACATTCGAGTTGGAAGTACTAAGGTTCCTATGACCTCTGGAGTCAAACAGAAGATCATGTCTGTCATTCGAGAGTGGGGTAGTGGCAGCGACACACTGCGATGCCTGGCCCTGGCCACTCACGACAACCCACTGAGAAGAGAAGAAATGCACCTTGAGGACTCTGCCAACTTTATTAAATATGAGGTTAGCTAAATGAAAAGTTTCTTTGTCCACACCCTGCACGATTCATTGTGTTTAAACAGTACTCCTTGAAGCAAAAGGTCAAACAGTTCTCACTTTTGCCAAGAAAGAGGTGTGGTTATTTGTTTTTCTGCCTGCCAGCTGTGTCACCCTTAAAATTTAGATTGCTGCTTCAAACATACATAGTTAATAATTTCATAAAAGTGTCATTTGCAAAGTAGAATAATCAAGATGAGCTTAAATAAGCTTGTAAACCCCATTTTGCAGCTCATCTAAGTCATGATTTTTTTTTAATTGGGGATATTTCTAGAATATTCATTAGTACTGAAGGTCAAAAGATCCAAGTTGGAGATTCCTTCCACTTTTCTACTCAGAATAGAATTATTTTATATCAAGGATGTGACATCCTAAAGCTATGAACAAAATGAAGAAGCGTCGGTACTGTGGGCTCAGAGTAGCACAAGAGTTGAAGAATGGTTTGATAACAGGTGTAGTGGTATTCTTTTTTTCTCATAAGAAAATGCAGAAACCGGCCAGGCACAGTGGCTCAGATGCCTGTAATCCCAGCACTTTGGGAGGCCAAGGTTGGCGGATCACCTGGGGTTGGGAGTTTGAGACCAGCCTGACCAACATGGAAAAACAACATCTCTACTAAAAATACAAAATTAGCCAGGTGTGGTGGTGCATACCTGTAGTCCCAGCTACTCTGGAGGCTGAGGCAGGAGAGTCTCTTGAACCTGGGAGGCGGAGGTTGCGGTGAGCTGGGATTGCGCCATGGCACTCCAGCCTGGGCAACGAGCGAAACTCCGCCTCAAAAAAAAAAAAAAAAAAAAGAAAGAAAATGCAGAAACCTGTCCCAATGTTTAACTGGGCATTTTTTCAAACTAGGGGACAAAAACGAGAATTTGCCACTTTTATTTAAAGTGATGCTCTTAATTTAGACCAATCTGACCTTCGTTGGCTGCGTGGGCATGCTGGATCCTCCAAGAATCGAGGTGGCCTCCTCCGTGAAGCTGTGCCGACAAGCAGGCATCCGGGTCATCATGATCACTGGGGACAACAAGGGCACTGCTGTGGCCATCTGTCGCCGCATTGGCATCTTCGGGCAGGATGAGGACGTGACGTCAAAAGCTTTCACAGGCCGGGAGTTTGATGAACTCAACCCCTCCGCCCAGCGAGACGCCTGCCTGAACGCCCGCTGTTTTGCGCGAGTTGAACCCTCCCACAAGTCTAAAATCGTAGAATTTCTTCAGTCTTTTGATGAGATTACAGCTATGGTGAGCATGTTTGAACATGTACAGGTGACTCAGGCTACACAAGCACATAGTAGACTCTAATTTTGACCACTGAATTTTTTTGTCATAGCTCCCTAATTTGGAATTTGTCATGATTTGGGTCTTTTCTCTAGAATTCAGTGAATCAGTGGTTGGCATGTTGTGTGCTACTTGCAGGGAAGATCCTAGAGTCGTTTAAAACACAGAAGGGCCTTCCAGATCAGTCCCAGAGGAACAATCTGGTGATCTAGTCTCTTTTTTTAAATGAGATGTGTTTTTATCGTAAGTTTTCTGAAAATTGAGGATGTAATCAGTCAGTTGTTTGGATCACCCTGCTTTTAAGTTGGATGTTCTTTAAGAGCTAGCTGTTGGTGAAGCATTTCCAGTATTCTTCCCCTCACCTGATTTTCACCCAGATATATTATGTTAAATTTACTTTATTCTCTTTAAAAAAAAAATCTTAGTTTTGAAACACACTGTATGTGTACTCTGCTCTCCCCCAGAGGTAACTGAAGTTGGAATTTAGCAACAATATTAAAAACATGGGAGTGCTGTTTTTGTGTCTGTAGACAGTATTATTTTTGCATGCATTTGAAGGCATATTTTTTGGCCGAGTGCAGTGGCTAATGCCTGTAACCCCAACACTTGGGAGGCCGAGGCAGGTGAATCATTTAGGGTCAGGAGTTCAAGACCAGCCTGGCCAACATGGTGAAACCCCGTCTCTACTAAAAATACAAAAAATTGCTGGGTGTGGTGGTGGGTGCCTGTAATCCCAGCTACTCGGGAGACGGAGGCAGGAGAATCGCTTGAACCCGGGAGGCATGCAGTGAGCTGAGACTGCGCCACTGCACTACAGCCTGGGCGGCAGAGCGGGACTCCATCTCAAATAAAAATGTGCATATTTTTGCAATCTGCATCTTTCTACTTGAAATTTATCCATGTGGATACAAGTACTTTTTCTTGACTGCCACATAGGTTGTGTTTTTGTTTTTAGTAAGATAATACAGATACATTTGAAGTCCCCTTTGTCCCACTTTGGTAAACTTATTTGGTAATTTTACATTTCCTAGGTAAAATGTGTTTTGTGACACCAACTTACGAAACAAAAATTCTATAACTCTTTGACAAGAGACCTACGGCTCTATTCATTTTCCTCCTGCTTCCCATTCCGTGGGCTTTTGCCTAGGGGTGTGAGTGTGGCATGCCAGTTGGCTGACCCAACCATTGCTTTCCCTTTCAGACTGGCGATGGCGTGAACGATGCTCCTGCTCTGAAGAAAGCCGAGATTGGCATTGCTATGGGCTCTGGGACTGCGGTGGCTAAAACCGCCTCTGAGATGGTCCTGGCGGATGACAACTTCTCCACCATTGTGGCTGCCGTTGAGGAGGGGCGGGCAATCTACAACAACATGAAACAGTTCATCCGCTACCTCATCTCGTCCAACGTCGGGGAAGTTGTCTGGTAGGTCTCTGTGACAGCATCACTTACTGTACGCCTTTATCTAAATGGGTCATGGAGCCCAGTTCTCGCAGTTTGCTCTCCAGATTGCAGCAGCTTTGGTCTTTGTGCCTGAGTTGGAAGGGGGAAGTGGGCAAGACAGAAATGCCTTATGGAAGCAGTGGTGCTTTGGCCCTCGGGAGGGTTGTCTGCAGCTGCCCCAACGTGCAAAGAATCCTCTTTAACATGAAACTGAGCTTAAATTAACCAGGTAGTCACGTGAAATTCTTGCTCTCCAAAAGTTGGCTTTATCTCAGTCAGCTTAATTATTTTTTTATTTTTATTTATTTTTTTGAGACAGTCTTGCTGTCGCCAGGCTTCAGGCAGCGGCATGATCTCAGCTCACTGTCCCCTCCACCTCCTGGGTTCAAGCCTCCCGAACAGCTGGGATTACAGGCATGCACCACCACTCCCTGCCACTTTTTTTGTCTTTTAGTAGAAATGAGGTTTCACCATGTTGCCCAGGCTGGTCTCTTAACTGCTGAGCTCAGCCAGTCTGCCCACGTTGGCTTCCCAAAGTGCTGGCATTACAGGCATAAGCCACCGCACCCGGCCTCAGTCATCTGAATTTAAGTAATAAACTAAGTAAAAGTGAGCTTTAATTCAAAATTGGGTATAAGTATTTTACAGATTACCTGAAGTTGTTGTCATTTATTTTTCTGGAGGGCGGGGTGATGATGCTCTTTAAATAGTGGCTAGAAGTCATTTGGGCTCTCTTTGTCTTCTTTTCTTGATTGGAAACAGTATTTTCCTGACAGCAGCCCTTGGATTTCCCGAGGCTTTGATTCCTGTTCAGCTGCTCTGGGTCAATCTGGTGACAGATGGCCTGCCTGCCACTGCACTGGGGTTCAACCCTCCTGATCTGGACATCATGAATAAACCTCCCCGGAACCCAAAGGAACCATTGATCAGCGGGTGGCTCTTTTTCCGTTACTTGGCTATTGGCTGTGAGTACAATTTTTTTATATTACTGATTTTTAAACACAATGTTTGTGAGCTGAAATTTTGTAAATTCATCCCTTAGAAGCATATTTTTTCTTCTTTCCCCATATAGGGTAGCAAAAGACAGAGATGCCCTCTTACAGTTCAATGAACTATACACCCAATTTTACTAAAGTCCTTTCACAGTTCCAGTTTTAGCATCCTGCCCTTACTTGGGCTTTTGTGAATGAGCAAATGAACATCAGGGTTTTCAGATTTAGCCCTGTGTGCAAAGGGATAAGAATGATTCACACTGGGTTCTGCCTTCTAAGAGTTCATAGGTGGGATTTAAATAGATAATTGTCACCAAGATATAAAACTTAGTCCCTGTTTCCATAAGAGAAGGGCTGCGCAGTGGCTGGTCCCTTTTATACATAAATTATCTCTTTAGTCCTTGTCTGCCTCACCCCGGGTGCTGTTGGTTCTTCCCCATTTCATAGATTGGGAAAGTGAGGTGAAATCACTTCCCTGGGATCCCATAGGAAGGCATTATGTTTTCATAATATATTCACATGACTTCAAATTCAAAAAGCACACAATGGCATAGAATGGAAAGGGTTTGGGCTGGTCACTTCCCTCTGGCGTTGAGGTGCTCATGTACCCTGTGCCCTTCCGGAGAGATTCCAGCATGCTGTGCACACCTGCATGTTGACCCTTGTCTTGCCTTCTTACTGCTTGTCAGATCCTTCCATATCTGGACATGTGTAGTGCCTCATCCTTGCAGCCAGCGGCCTTCATGCTCCATTGTAATTCATGGGTTAGTGGGTATATGCACTTGTTGTTTTTGATGCTACCACATGGGGATATTTGCCTCGTCTGAATTCTGTGTATTCTCTGCTGCATCTTGTTGCTTCTTTGCAATACACTTCCTGAATTCAAAGCTAATACTGGGGGGAATCCCAGGAGCTGCTGAGGGCAGGGCCATGCTGTTCAGTGTTCCACCCTAGCTCCTGACGGCATTTCCCTAGAAAGCTGCTGCTGGGCCTCTAATGGAGCGAATAAATCTGTGTACAACTAGGCAGCAATAGTTTGCCCAAAAGTCATGGTGTGATCTAGTCCCCCGACACTGTGCAGCCTTACATGGAGGACACACACACTTGCAGCCTTGAAGTACTATCCGCTGAGGGGAGAAGGCACGGCAAGGGGAAAGGTTGGCATAGGATGGAGCAAGTGCTTTTTCGCACACATTCTGGAGGAAAAGTTATCCAGTTCTTCTGTTCTAGAAATACCCCTGTCCTTCAGAAACCGGGGTCTAGTTGCTCTGGCTACCAGGCGTGAGCAGGTGGTGGTAGCACCACAGGCTCCAGTTACCATCACTGTCCCATGTCTTTGATCTTCATCCTTGGGATTGGCCTGCATGGCCTCGGTGGCAGCGAGCCCTGCAGAGGCAAGTGCGTCAGCATCATTATGTTTGTTCCCAGGTTACGTCGGTGCTGCTACCGTGGGTGCTGCTGCATGGTGGTTCATTGCTGCTGACGGTGGTCCAAGAGTGTCCTTCTACCAGCTGGTACTCAGTCACCTTTCTTTCTGTACCTTACATGAGAAGTGTTGTGAGGCCTTGACCTTTCTGTGGTTTGCGTATCTATCAAATCATCTTAAGACTCAAACGATAAACAGTTACATCTAAGATGATTCTGAAGGACCAGGGCTTCTCTGAGAAATTGGGGTAAACCTCTTGGCTGGCTTTGCATTCGGGCTGGTCTGTGTTAGGCTTGGTATGGGGTTGGTGCCTGGACTTGGGAAATATACTGGGCTGATAGGAATTTGATTGGATTTTCTTGCAGAGTCATTTCCTACAGTGTAAAGAGGACAACCCGGACTTTGAAGGCGTGGATTGTGCAATCTTTGAATCCCCATACCCGATGACAATGGCGCTCTCTGTTCTAGTAACTATAGAAATGTGTAACGCCCTCAACAGGTTAGTGCACCTTCACGGCAGGCTGAGGCGAGCATGCTGACTGCCAGGGCACCGGGAAATTGTGTGTAGTCACGGTTGAGGATCACAGGACAGTTCTTCCCTTCCAAAAAGAAAGGAGAACAGGCAATACCAGTTTTAAAAGCATGAGCTGTCGTCACCTCCAGGAAGTAGTGGGAGTGCTTTTAGCCCTGTGTTTCTTAGGAGCTCTTCCTTAAAAGAAACCGTGGGGGCCAAAAATAGGAACTTTGGTACCCCTGTATGCCAGCACCCACAGGGAAGGAACCTCACCCTTTCATACAGACGAATGGTACCATCCAATTAAGCCCGTGACAAAAATGGAAATTTCTAAATAGCCCAAGTCTCCAGGGCAATTGGGAACAGCTTTGAACCCACTAAGATGGGGTCTGCTATGCCAAAACATAGATATAAAATTCACAGTTTGCCCTGCATTAGGACATTCTCGTCTTCAACTTTGCCACTGTAGAAAGTGGAGTTAGTTAGGTCAGTGGATGGTGCCACATTAACAGCCGCCTTACTGAAGTGTAGTCCAACAGGGTCTTACTGCCACTGTGACACGTGCCTTGCCTTGGGGGTGCGTTCCCCACCTCTCCTTGCTCTGCAGCTTGTCCGAAAACCAGTCCTTGCTGAGGATGCCCCCCTGGGAGAACATCTGGCTCGTGGGCTCCATCTGCCTGTCCATGTCTCTCCACTTCCTCATCCTCTATGTCGAACCCTTGCCAGTAAGTGGTTGGGTGGGGCTTGGGCTGGGGACCAGCCACCTCCTTCCTGGGGAGGCTGGAGGCGTGACACGTCTTCTCTGTCAGCTCATCTTCCAGATCACACCGCTGAACGTGACCCAGTGGCTGATGGTGCTGAAAATCTCCTTGCCCGTGATTCTCATGGACGAGACGCTCAAGTTTGTGGCCCGCAACTACCTGGAACCTGGTAAAGAGTGTGTGCAGCCTGCCACCAAATCCTGCTCGTTCTCGGCATGCACCGATGGGATTTCCTGGCCGTTTGTGCTGCTCATAATGCCTCTGGTGATCTGGGTCTATAGCACAGACACTAACTTTAGCGATATGTTCTGGTCTTGACTGACAGTTTTCCATAAAGAAGATGTTTAACTTAATCAATTAATTTTTTTATTGTTTAAAGCAACTGTCTATTTCTGCTGAATTTTCACATGAACATACTGGCTGGTGACGGAGGTTTCATACTCTAGATTTTGTTTTGCTTTTTCTGACTCCAGTGGGGCAAGATTTTCCTTTTTTATACACATAATTAAAGTGTCCATTGACATGTACAGAGAACTAACACTATTTTATGCAAATATTTTTTTGTAGATGAAAAAGCATGTACAGTGTTCTGTTTAATACTCATCCTTGTATAAAAAAAATAGTTGAGCCAGCAGACATTGTCAGCAAATTAATTGGCAGCAGATTTTAGGAAATGAATGTGTGTGGTTTTTTTTTTTTTTTTTTTTCTAAAAATAGCATGTATTGTGTCTTTTGCATGATGATCTGGATTTAATTTGATATCACAGTCTAATTTTTATTCATAAGCCAATTTTTCTGCACTGAGCAGAGTCTTGCTACCTCAGTCAGTATTGTTTTGGTTTGCTACTTCCCTCACCCACCCCACCCCCACCTCTCCCCCGCCCTGCTTGGCTTCTTCTTTAGGATTGTGATGGTTCGTTCTGTTTACATCAGTTTTAACGAGAGGTATGCCTGTACTCGCTTGTGCAGAAAACATTGTTCCAGATTCAATCGACTGGGTTTATGTCCCCTCACATAGTTTTTAAGGTTATTTATTTAAATGTCTAATGTATTTTATTGTAACAGACATTGTTTGCCAACATTGCCTATTTCAGTGGCACGTCACAATCTAGTTTTAAAAAAATAAAACATTTTAAATGGACAGAGAAAAATAACTGTCTTGTCTTTAACTCTTAAGTGGCTTACCTGGGACTAACAGACATGTCCAACTTTCTCTCCAGTTCTTAGCTCAGAACTTTAGTTGTACTCTGCTTGAGGGGAAGAAGGCTCCTGCTCTGCTGTGTAGGTAGTCATAGGAATTGTATTCTTAATGTACAGGCACTAATTGTCATCTGTGATGTACATTTTATGCAAGTTTCTGCTGGCCTGGTATAGAGAACATAAGGGCAAGTGTGTGTGTGTGTGTGTGTGTGTTTTGTAAAATCTGTAAATAGCACATGACCAAATGAACATATTGTATAGAACTATTTTTATTTGAATGTGGCACTAACCACCACCACCGTTACTACGATCAGTGTTTGCGCATGTTCGAGATGAGTCTCACCAACAGTGTGTAAGTCATTAACAGTCCTAACTGTGGTGTTTTCCTCCAATGCCTTCCAACATCCATCAACTAACGTGAGTATTTTCTTCCCTGGGATTTGGATGGTTTAGCCTAAAGGTGACTGCCACCAAGTGAGATAACTGTATGTCACTAACTTATAAGCCGCCCCCATGGCAGACGCTGCTGTGCTCCCTGATGCCCTGTGAGCACCGGGGTTGCCTGTGGCACCTGCCATGTGACGGGCGCGGCATCGGCTGGCTGGAGGTGTGGCTTCCATAGACCTCCACAGGCTGCCTAGGACAAGATGACCGGGAGGGCCCAAGCCAGACAAAAGCCAGAGTGGGGAGAGAGGCATTTCAGCCAGACCAACAGGCTGAAGGAGCTGTGCAGACTGTATTGCTAAAATGAGGGTTCGCAGCTGCCAGGAGTCATCCCAGAACATTGCTACTTATTCATTAAAAAGCTAAAAACTAGTGAAGCAAGTAACTGAACCAGTGAACTCTGGGTATCGATAGGTTCATCTTAAATAGGCCACTTCCCCACTCCCCCACCCCCCCCTTGCTTGGTCTTGTCCTTTGTGGCTAAGACTTATCTCTGCAGGGGATGTTAAAGCACAGTTAGTAGGACATAGCTCTGCACCGCCCAAAAACCAGCTTACTCCTTAGCTAGGGTGTGAGGCCTTGACTATATTCTTGAAAATGTACTTAGGCTCTGGTTACTGGGATGGCCAGTAGATGTAATGCAGATGATTGATTGGAGTTTGGGGAGAGTTAGGAGGCATCAAGCAGGACAAGGTGCTGCTTAGTTCAGAGGGCCACGTTCAAGGGATGGAGGTGGAACCTGGAGACCGACTCTTAAAAGCACAGTCTGTGGTTGGGCGCGGTGGCTCATGCCTGTAAGTCTCAGCCCTTTGGAGGCCACAGCAGGATTGCTTGAGCCCAGGTGCTCAAGCCAGCCTGGGCAACAGAGTAAGGCCCTGTCAAAAAAAATCAGCCTTACTGTGAAGCCTCCAAGGCTGCTTGCAGGCAATTGTGGCTCTCGGGAAGGGGGGCTGCTTTGCCCAGCAGGGAACATTTAGGGCAGGGGGTAAATTTTGCCAGTTTGAGCATCATGAGGTGTAACAAGAAATGGGTTGAATGGGCCAAATGCAAGGAGTGCATCTCTGGGCTGCAAACTGACTTGAGTGCTGCACTATTACTATTCTGTGCAAACAAAACTCACAGCTTTTCCTGACTCAGTTCCTTGACTTAGTGCCCTTTACAAAAAAAGTTTAGTAGTGTGTGGCCTGCTGTCACACAGCCCCTGGTTAGCTTCATGGTTTTTCAGCTTCAGACCCCTCCAGCCCACAGAGGAGCCCATGGAGGGACTCACTTCCCTTGGTCCAGACAGCTGGGAGTGGGTTAGGCCCACTGCTGCTTTGAGCAGGGCCACTTGGTCCATTTCACTGAAGGCTTTGCCAGGTGAAAACATTTCAGCATCTCCTCCTCAGTTAGGTCAACCCATAAAGACCAGGTCCAGCACCATGGTCTTGGCACATCCCTGGCCTCAGGCCCTCACCTAACAGTGAGGCAGCAGCTGCCCAGCCCCACAGTGTGCCTGCTGTCAGGCGGCTCTTGCCTGAAACTTATTTCCACATTCTTTCCTGATGGCAGGTGGCTGAAGGCCCAGCCATTAATGTCACTTGTTACCACCCTGTGCCTCCCTTGGCCTCTCTGAGCTTTGCCCAGACCAACAGTCATTACATACCCTAACTGGGACACCACTCTGCAGAATGCAGATGCTCCATTCTGGAAGAAGCCGTCCCTTGAGCTCGGTGAGCTCCCAGGCAAGCAGGGCATCTGGCCGACTTCCCTCACAACAGCTGCTCCCACATCCCCTCGGACTGGAGCTTCAGTCCTGACTGAGGCGGGCAGACCTAAGAAGACCTGAGACCACAAGCATTAGCTCAGTGTCTACCAAGCGTCTAGCCACTGTCCAGGGCCAGAGCATACCATGTCTGCAGTGCCTGTGAGCAGAGGCAGCAGTTGCCCTGTGACTAACCACCAAATTGTCTAAACACCCCCTGCAGTTAGCGAGAAGGGTAGGCTTCATCCTCCTTTACTGAGGAGAATGATGCGGAGGAGTTTCCCCTCCAGGGCTAGGCAAGGCAGGCCAGCAGCCAGAGGCCGGGTGCCCACAGGGCAGGGACAGGAAGGCTGTGCTGCTACTGGCTGCTCACTTCTCCATCAACCTCCCTCTGCACCACTAACCAAGACCTTGCCCTCTTGCCTGTCTCGCTGCTTTCACAGCTGCAATGATTGTGTCTGCCTCGTGGGGTTTTCCTCCAGAGCCTTTATTCTGTAGCCAGACGACACGAGGAGGCTGTGTCACTGAGCCAGTGCTTCTAGATGCTACCCTGTGTGGGCAGCGCCTCAGGGACAGTAAATCAGAAATGCTGGTCTTGAAATCTTGAAAAGATCAAGCTGAATGTTCCTTTTCATCTGTCGCTGTTGATCTTCATCTATTTAAATAGGTATTCTAACGTTTCCTCTCTGTATTTCATGAAGCTGATTTCCTCTCTCTTTCCTTTTCAGCAATACTGGAGTAACCGCTTCCTAAACCATTTTGCAGAAATGTAAGGGTGTTCGGTTGCGTGCATGTGCGTTTTTAGCAACACATCTACCAACCCTCTGCATGATTGATGTTGGGGAAAAAGAAAACTAAAAAAGTTCCCAACTCACTGTGTGCTATGTGGAGGAAATGTGTATTTACCAATGGGGTTGTTAGCTTTTAAATCAAAATAATGATTACAGATGTACAATTTAGCTTAATCAGAAAGCCTCTCCAGAGAAGTTTGGTTTCTTTGCTGCAAGAGGAATGAGACTCTGAAACCTTATCTAAGAACTTGGAAGCCGTCAGCCAAGTTGCCACATTTCTCTGCAAAATGTCATAGCTTATATAAATGTACAGTATTCAATTGTAATGCATGCCTTCAGTTGTAAGTAGCCAGATTCCTCTCCAGTGACATTGGAACATGCTACTTTTTAATTGGCCCTGTACAGTTTGCTTATTTATAAATTCATTAAAAACACTACAGGTGTTGAATGGTTAAAATGTAGGCCTCCAGTTCATTTTCAGTTATTTTCTGAGTGTGCAGACAGCTATTTCGCACTGTATTAAATGTAACTTATTTAATGAAATCAGAAGCAGTAGACAGATGTTGGTGCAATACAAATATTGTGATGCATTTATCTTAATAAAATGCTAAATGTCAATTTATCACTGCGCATGTTTGACTTTAGACTGTAAATAGAGATCAGTTTCTTTCTGTGCTGGTAACAATGAGCGTCGCACAGACATGGTTTCAGGTAAATAAATCTATTCTATGATAAATTCTCAGTGTGGTGGTGACTGTTCTCCTGTGGGAGGGGGACTGATGGGCACCAAGGGCCTCCACTCTGCACCCGGGCCTGCCCCTCTACGGGGAAGCAGGGGAGGCTCAGTCTGGGCAGGGTGGCCGTGTGACTAGAGGGGACAGGAACCTCTTGCACTCGACTTCACGGTAGACAGGCTGACTGGTAGGTCCGCCCATGTGAAGCCCACCCTGGAAGCTGAGTGTGTGTTACCAGTGGGGTCTTAAACACACAAGGCGTCACTCGTCGGTGTGGTGAAGAAAGCCAAGACTCCGTGCTCTCCATTGTTAGCAGCCCGGAAAGATCAGGAGACTAGCAATGGAGAGATGCTTCTTAGGCTGTTCAGATCCAAAACTTCCACATTCCCCATTGTTTATAGGTATGGGATAGAGAGGTGAACAGAACTGAAGCAGCTGTTGGAATTCATTTGCTGGTTACTTTAGTGCTTATTTGGCAGTGATGGGTTTGGGATTGGGCTTTTGGTTTTGCACATTCCCTAAAATGGTTCTTTTATCACTTTTAAAAATACCAGGATACAAGGATAGCTGGATGATTCTATAAATCTAATTTTTAAAACTATCAGTTCTGGGTAGGCACGGTGGCTCACGCCTGCATTCCCAGCACTTTGGGAGGCCAAGGCAGGCAGATCACAAGGTAGGAGATCAAGAACATCCCGGCTAACACAGTGAAACCCCGTCTTTACTAAAAATAAAAAAATTGCTGGGCGCAGTGGCTCACGCCTGTAATGCCAGCACTTTGGGAGGCCAAGGTGGGTGAATCATGAGGTCAGGAGATCGAGACCATCCTGGCTAACATGGTGAAACCCCGTCTCTACTAAAAATACAAAAAATTAGCCGGGCGTGGTGGCGGGCGCCTATAGTCTCAGCTATTCAGGAGGCTGAGGCAGGAGAATGGCGTGAACCCGGGAGGCAGAGCTTGCAGTGAGCCGAGATTGCGCCACTGCACTCCAGCCTGGGCGACAGAGTGAGACTCCGTCTCAAAAAAAAAAAAAAGAAAATACAAAAAATAGCTGGGCATAGTGGCAGGTGCCTGTAGTCCCAGCTACTCAGGAGGCTGAGGCAGGAGAATGAATGGTGTGAACCTGGGAGGCGGAGCTTGCAGTGAGCCGAGATTGTGCCACTGCATTCCAGCCTGGGTGACAGCGAGACTCTACTGGTCAGTTCTGCTGATGGAGAAAAATAATTTGATAAAATTTAACATCCATTTTCTAAAAAGTATCCCTATGTACCATTTATTACTATAATGAGAAACCAAAAGTGTTAATGCTTTAGAGTTGCATTCCAAGTCCACTCTTGCCCACTACCAAACACTGTTCTAGAGGTACTAGTCAGTACAATCGGGCACGAGAAGGAAAAAATGCCTTGGCATGAACAAAAAGCAACCAGGGGTCATACTGGGTCAATGTTCCTAGATAGGAACTATCTTGTTCCTAGTTAGAAATGTTTAATGATTCAGGGAAAATTGACAGCTGAATGGGAGTGATAGATAATTAATACTGGTATATGAGAATACCAATGGTGGCCTTAGGCCGATCCTAACAAACATCAGGCAGACAAAAACCAAGGAAGCACACCAAACCTCTTACAGCTATGGCAATTCAGTGCATCACTTGAGAAGGGTGGTGTTTCAGCTTAGTAGGTAAAAGTTGGATTATTATGTAGGTGGTCATCTTGAGAAAAAGCTGTATCCCTTACACCCAATAAATTGCAAAATGATCAAAATATTTGGAAAATGCAACTACACCCCCAAAAGAAACATGGTTAAATGGTATAAATGAGAGAAAACATTTAAATAACTCATGTGAAAAGATGCTCAACTCCACTGGCAAATTAAAATCACAAGGTAACATCTCGAGAAGTGGGTCTTCTGATGCCAAGGATGGAGCAGCTTGCAAGGATGCACTCAGGGAATGACCAAAATCACTCAGCCTAGAGGTGCTCTCAACACCCTCACCCCCACCCCTACCCCAAGCAGGTCCACTCCTGGATACTCCTAGAGAATCTCACACATGGGGAAGAGCCACAGCAGAGTTTTTGGAGAAAAACCACCGGCAGAAAAATGGGTGAGTACATTCAGGCATATTCAGATGATACTCAGCTATGAAATAAGCTAGAAATACGGTATCAACCTAAATAAATCCTGAACAGTGAAGCCAAGTGTAGCAACATATCAATATGCACAATACCACCTCATGTTCTCTAAACGTGGCCCACGGGCCAGGCTGGCTGAGGAGAGAAAGTGTGTACACCAGAGTGTACATCAACGTGGACTAGGACCAAACAGATTGGTAACGAGTTTGTGGACATCAGCCAGAGGCTGTGAAAGCCCGAATCGATAGTGGTTAATTCAGTGAGGGAGAGGGGCTGAGATGAGGAAAGGCAGGTAGAGCTTTACCTATCAGTAAGGAAAGTGTAGACGGAGGTGTTGGTTATGCCTGTTTGCGTGTCAGATTTTCATTTTTGGGGAGGGTGGGAAGTGACAGTCTCCCAGGCTGGGGTGCAATGGTGCCATCATGGCTCGCTGCAGCCTCAACCTCCTGGGCTCAAGCGATCCTCCTGCCTCAGCCTCTGGAGTAGCTAAGACTATAAGTGCACACTACCACACCTGACAAATTTTATAATTTTTGGTAGAAATGGGATCTTGCTACTTACCCAAGCTGGTCTTGAACTCCTGGCCTCCAGTGACCCTCCCATGTCAGCTCCCCTAGTCACTGGGATTACAAGCATAAGCTACCACACACAGCTCTCAGATTTTTAAACATCTATATCCTTTGATCAAGAACTTCACTTTCCTGAAATCCTCCCACATGTTCAAAAAGTATAATCCCTACTGCACTCCTGTAGCAGAAGACGAAATAAGCTGATGTTCATTAAGAGGCAAGAACTGAATAAGGTAGAAAGCATTCAAACCATGGAATACCGTGCAGCCTTTGAAAAAGACGAGGTACACGTGTGTACGAACAAGGAATTACGTCTGATATATGCTGTCTGCCCAGGGAAATATTCAATTACAGAGCAGTTTGTATTATAATCTACCATTTTTAAAAAACAGAAGGAAGTTAACAGTTTCTAGTAATGACAGTTGCTGAGAATAACAAAATGCTGCATATAGATGGCAGATGGTGGAAGCCAGGTTTCTCTCTGTTGGAGTGGGAGGAAACAGAGGAAGCAAGGGGAGAAGCTAAGATAAGCAAGGGGAGGAGGCTAGAATAATCCATGTGGTAATGAATTAGAGCCGGAGATACCATGATGAAGTCATGTTTAGCTTCATATGTACGGATGGTTTCATATAGAAATACTGATAGTGGCGAGGCACAGTGACTCACGCCTATAATCTCAGCACTCTAGGAGGCTGAGGCAGGAGGATGAGGAGCCCAGCAGTTTGAGACCAGCCTGAGCAACACAGTGAGACCCCACATCTACAAAAAATTTTAAAAATTAGCCAGGCATGGTGGTGCATGCCTGTGGTCCCAGCTACTACGGAGGCTGAGGCAGGAGGATCACCTGAACCCAGGAGGACAAGGCTGTAGTGAAACCAAGATCACACCACTGCACTCCAGCCTGCATGACGCAGCGAGAGCCTGTTTCAAGAAAAGGAAAAAAGAAAAACTGCTGACTGTGATGTGTATATACACAGGTGACTACACACATGCATTTCCTTGTACTGTCAGCTCAGAAGGCAATGAACACACTTGGCTCCCAGTGTTAGGTTTCTAAAGCCATTCTCCAATAAAAAAGGGCTCCTTGGAGAAATGGCTGATTGTAGAGATGGGACAGAAAACGTACAGTACGTGCCTAAAGAATCCAAAGCACCAGAAAGGAAGGGCTCAAAAACAGCAATCAAAGATGTGGTTATGTGAAAGGAACACAGGAGCCAACTGAAAAAGCCACAACAGCCAAAGCCGAAGAACGTGAGCAACAAAATAAAGCAGTATTGGACTAGAATCCAAAGTATAAATATCCACAAGTCCACACTGACATAAACAAATAAATAAATGGGGGTGACTACAAATCTTCCACGCAGAATTCCAAGTAATTTACAAGGACACTGCCTCAGGAGGTGGAGCCTCGCCTCCTCTGTGGGCTTTGCAATGTTCCAAAGAGTACATACAGTGGGGATGGGAAAGTGCCTGTCACTGTGGAGACCTGACATGCTACCTCAGCCAGGGGGTGTCATCTTGAAAGCATGGGCCCTTGATCTGAAATGATGAAAATGGCATTTTACCTCTGTGGTCTTCCTCTCAAAATGCACAACCTCAGTCTAATCATCAAGAAAACACCTGACGAATCCCCAAACGAAAAATCCCTGACTGGTATTCCTCAAAACTGTTGAGGTCATCAAGCCAGGAAACTGAGAAAAGTATAATCATCAGAACGTAAAAACGAATGGGGCCGGGTGCAGTGGCTCACGCCTGTAATTCCAGCACTTTGGGAGGCCAAGGTAGTTGGATCACTTGAGGTCAAGAATTCAAGACCAGCCTGATCAACATGATGAAACCCCATCTCTACTAAAAATACAAAAAAATTACCTGGGCATGATGGCACATGCCTGTAATCCCAGCTACTCTGGAGGCTGAAGCAGGGGAATCGCTTGAACCCGGGAGGCAGAGGTTGCAGTGAGCCGAGATCAAGCCACTGCATTCTGGGCTGGGCAACAGAGAGAGACTGTCTCAAAAAAAAAAAAAAAAAGGCCGGGCACAGTGGCTTATGCCTGTAATCCCAGCACTGGGAGGCCAAGGCAAGTGGATCACGAGGTCAGGAGATTGAGATCATCCTGGCTAATATGGTGAAACCCCGTCTCTACTAAAAATACAAAAAAAAAAAAATTAGCCGGGAGTGGTGGCGGGCGCCTGTAGTCCCAGCTACTTGGGAGGCTGAGGCAAGAGAATGGCGTGAACCCAGGAGGTGGAGCTTGCAGTGAGCTGAGATTGCACCACTGTACCCCAGCCTGGGAGACAGAGGGAGACTCCGTCTCAAAAAAAAAAAAAAAAAAGGCCGGGCGCGGTGGCTCACGCCTGTAATCCCAGCACTTTGGGAGGCCGAGGCGGGTGGATCACGAGGTCAGGAGATCGAGATCATCCTGGCTAACACGGTGAAACCCCGTCTCTACTAAAAATACAAAAAATTAGCCGGGCGCAGTGGCGGGCGCCTGTATTCCCAGCTACTCGGGAGGCTGAGGCAGGAGAATGGCGTGAACCCGGGAGGCGGAGCTTGCAGTGAGCCGAGATCGCGCCACTGCACTCCAGCCTGGGAGACAGAGCAAAACTCCGTCTCAAAAAAAAAAAAAAAAAAAAGGTTGGCCAGCCTGGGCAATACAGTGAGACCTCAAATCTGCAAAAAATTTTAAAATTGGCCAGGCAAGGTGGCTCATGACTGTAATCCCAGCACTTTGGGAAGCTGAGGAGGGTGGATCACGAGGTCAGCAATTCAAGACCAGCCTGGCCAAGGTTTACTAAAAAATACAAAAAAAAAAAAAAAAAATAGCCCGGTGAAGCGGCAGGAACTTGTAATCCCAGCTACTCGGGAGGCTGAGGCAGGAGAATCGTTTGAACCCGGGGGGCGGAGGTTGCAGTGAGCCGAGATCGCGCCACTACACTCCAGCCTGGCTGGGCGATTGAGACTCCATCTCAAGAAAATAAATAAATAAAAATTAAAAATTATCCTGGCACAGCCGGGCGCGGTGGCTCACGCCTGTAATCCCAGCACTTTGGGAGGCTGAGGCGAGCAGATCATGAGGTCAGGAGATAGAGACCATCCTGGCTAACACAGTGAAACCCCGTCTCTAC
>NW_026652287.1:22559059-22625761 GCF_009828535.3 Hylobates moloch | reverse complement strand
GGGAGGTTGAGGTGGACAGATCACTTAAGGCCAGGAATTTGAGACCAGCCTGCCCAGCGTGGTGAAACCCCATCTCTACTAACAATACAAAAATTAGACTGGTGTGGTGGCATATGCCTGTAATCCCAGCTACTTGTGAGGTTGAGGCAGAAGAATCACTTGAACCCAGGAGGTGGCGTTTGCAGTGAGCCGAGATTGTCCTACTGTACTCCAGCTTGGGTGACAAAGCTAGACTCCATCTCATAAATAAATAAATAAATAAATAAATAAATAAATAAATAAATGATATCATGGAACAACATACAATATTCAAAGTTCAAAAGAAGCAAATAAATAAATAATTGCCGGGCATGGTGGCTCATGCCTGTAATCCCAGCACTTCGGGAAGCCAAGGTGGGCGGATCATGAGGTCAGGAGTTTGAGACCAGCCCTGCCAACATTGTAGAACCCTGTCTCTACTAAAAATACAAAAAAAAATTAGCCGGGCATGGTGGTGCACACCTGTGATCCCAGCTACTTGGGAGGCTGAGGTGGGAGGATTGCTTGAACCCAGGAGGCAGAGGTTGCAGTGAGCCAAAATCGTGCCACTGCACACTCCAACCTGGGCGGGAGACTGAGACTCTGGCTCAAAAAAAAAAAAAAGGCCGGGCACAGTGGCTCATGCCTGTAATCCCAGCACTTTGGGAGGCTGAGGCGGGCGGATCACGAGGTCAGGAGATCGAGACCATCCTGGCTAACACGGTGAAACCCCATCACTATGAAAACTACAAAAAATTAGACGGGCATGGTGGCGGGCGCTTGTAGTCCCAGCTACTCGGGAGGCTGAGGCAGGAGAATGGCATGAACCCGGGAGGCAGAGCTTGCAGTGAGCCGAGATTGCACCACTGCACTCCAGCCTGGGCGACAGAGCAAGACTCCATCTCAAAAAAAAAAAAAAAAAAAAATTATCTGGGCATGGTGGGGTGGGCACCTGTAATCCCAGCTACTTGGGAGGCTGAGGCAGGAGAATTGCTTGAATCTGGCAGGCAGAGGTTGCAGTGAGCCAAGATCACACCACCGTACTCCAGCCTGGGTGACAGAGCAAGATTCTGCCACAAAAGAAAAAAAAAAGTGTTGTTTAGGATAAAAATGTGGTAAAAATAAAAATGAAACAAGGGAATAATGGTATTATTTTACAGATAAGAAAAATGAGGTTGCTATTTACTCAAGCTTCAAAAGACTTTCAGGGTCACAAAATAAAGGAAATAATAAAACAAAATTCACTCATGGGTACTTCTGGCAGGAGTGGGGCTAGAGGAGGGAGTAGGGCCAGCTGGGATCAGCCTGGTATACAGGCATGTGGGGGTCCTGGAAATGTTCTATTTTGTGAACGGGGTGGTGGTGTACACATTTTTCCTGTGGTTTTGTAAACACTTCTACTATGCTTTCACATGCTTCTGTATGTATGCTGTATTTCACCCATGTCCGATTTTTATTAAAATAATCAAGAAATCCCTGCCAGGCCCCAGGCAGGCTCTTGGTCTGGGCTCACTGGAGGTTCATTATGCACGGGGACCACTCTCCCAGACCCGCTCAGGGGTCTCCACACAGCCTTGACTCAGAGAGGGCCCCTCCCTGGCCTCCCCTGGGAGGACAGAAGCTGCCCCCAGGTCACTGCGTGGCTTGTGTATCTGCCCAGCATTCTGGAACAAGCTCCAGTAGGGGGATGTACACGGGGTCACCTCTGTCCCTTCCTGTCACACTAGTAGGCTTCACCAAACAGCAGCAGCACAGATGTGGGGAGTGGCCTGGGCCTGCAGGGGTCCTGGGGTCAGCTCGTTTGGGCCCCTCAAGGCTGGGGCTTCAGTCTGGGAGCCACCTTGTCTGAAGGACAGACCCCTGCTGGCTGTGGTTCCTACTCAATTCCTAGACCAAACCTCTGTTGCCCCATGGAGACTGATAGGGAAGACGGGCCCAGGGGCCGAGGGGCCAGCTGACTAGGTCATGGGTAGAGGATGACCCAAACATGGAAAAAATAACTTCCCTGGGCCTCTTGCTTACACAAGACCAGGCCCAGCACTTAGGGGTTCAGGTCAAATCCACTGATCTAGTGCCAAAGGGGTCCTAGCCCACGGGGCAGAAGGCAAGGTTACCATCCTCAGGGACGCTGGCCTGACAAGGACCAAGGTTTAGCCCTCAGAGGCTGCTCCCCACCCATACACCCCTCCGAGGGCTCCAAGTGCTGCCATCCCTGCTACAAGGCCCCTTTCATGTTATGCCCCCACCTGACGACAGAGTGGGAGACCCAAATCTCTGAGTCCTATACCAAAGGAACACGGAGGCACAGAGAACCCAAGGGAGCTGCCCACAGCCACACAGCCAGTGACAGGCCATGAGGCAGAGGCTTTCCGAGGGTGGAAAGAGGCCCTCCCCGAGGCCTCAGGCCTCCTAGTGGGGAGAGTGGGTACCTCTGAGGCGGCACTGAAGGAGGGGGACTCAGGGATGATACAAGCAGCCAGCACCCCCACCCCGACACACACAAAACCCCATCAAGCACAGTCTCCCTCAGCCCTCAACAGGGGAGGAACTGACCTCAGTCCAGGAAACACCCCAACTGCAGAGCCAGGCAAGCGGGAGGGACCCCAAATCCCACAGCCCGGAGAAAGCTAAGGGGGAGGCCTGAGAGGACCGCAGAGAGCACAAGCTCCTAGCTCCAGCAAGAGGAAGCGGGGTAGACGCTCAGAGACTGCAGAGCTCCTGGTTTGCCCCTAACCTGAAGCCCACGGAGGGGCTCCCTGGGTAGACAGGGAGGCTGCCGGGCCAACCTGGGCATATGTGTTTGCCACGCAGAGAGGACAAGCCAGCCAGGCCCCTTGAAAGTTCCAAAAAAGATTATACTCTCACTCCAAAATCCCCCTGCTGAGAATTTACCCAAAGAAGGAAAAAAAATAGCACAAAGGAGGTCACCAGAGGGTTGTTTATAAAGAGAGTGACACTGGAAGATTTAAGTGGCCAGCGAGAGCTGTGTCGTGACGTGCTGTCCTTGCCAGACTGTCTGCAGCCTTTAGACACAGCAAGGCTGAGGCCTGCAGCAACAGACGGTGAGGCGGGCTTAGTGTGGCTGTTTTCTCTGGAACAGAATATATGATACAATTGCGGAGAGATCCATTAAGACCATACTGAAGCTCCAGGGCAGGAGGCTCTGAACAGACGAAAAGAGCTAATGTGTCCATCTGAGACTCAGTGCACTCATCTGTGAAAGCGGCCAATTCTACCTCTCCAACTTCAGGGTGTGTGAGGCTGAGATGTGGTAATGTAGGTAAAGGCCGTGCCTCGTGGGCTGTCTCAGAGGAGCACTCACAAAACAGCAGCTGGGGCCGGGTGCCATGGCTCACACCTGTAATCCTAGCACTTTGGGAGGCCAAGGCGGCCAGATCATGAGGTCAGGAGTTCGAGACCACCCTGACCAATATGGTGAAACCCTGTCTCTACTAAAAATATAAAAATTAGGCGGGTGTGGTGGCCCATGCCTGTAATCCCAGCTACTCGGGAGGCTGAGGCAGGAGAATTGCTTGAACCCGGCAGGTGGAGGTTGCAGTGAGCTGAGATAGCGCCACTGCACTCCAGCCTGGGCAACAGAGTGAGACTCCGACTCAAAAAAAAAAAAAAAAAAAGAAATAGCAGCTAGGGGCCAGGTGCGGCGGCTCACACCTGTAATCCCAGTGCTTTGGGAGGCCCAAGGCAGGTGGATCACCTGAGGCCAGGAGTTTGAAACCAGCCCGGCCAACATGGTGAAACCCTGTCTCTAGTAAAAATACAAAAATTAGCCAGGCGCGGTGGCACATGCCTGTAATCCCAGCTATTCAGGAGGCTGAGGCAGGAAAATCACTTGAACCCAGGAGGCGGAGGTTGCAGTGAGCCAAGATTGTGCCACTGTACTCCAGCCAGGGCGACAGAGCAAGACTGTCTTAAGAAAAAAAAAAAAAAGCCAGGTGCAGTGGTTCACGCCTATAATCCCAGCACTTTGGGAGGCCAAGGCAGGCGGATCACCTGAGGTCAGGAGTTCGAGACCAGCCTGACCAACATGGAGAAACCCTGTCTCTACTAAAAATAAAAAATCAGCCGAGCATGGTGGCACATGCCTGTAATCATGTGCCAGATGGAGAGTGAAACTCGGTCTCACAAAAAAAAAAAAAAAAAAAAGGAAGAAAGAGAAAAGAATAACAGCTAAGGCAAATAAAAGCAAGGGAGTACTGATCAAATCTGAGGTTGGTAAAAACAATAAAAACCAAATGAAAGCACTTAATGATAGTGGTGCTGATGAGGGGCAGGCAAACAGGCACTCGAACCTGTTATTGTTGGAGGGTAATCGGGCAGCACCCATGAGACATGTCAATGCACACAATCTGAGACCCAGGAATTTCACTGCAAGGAGCTTGACTTCTGCGTATCCTTGGAATATTATGGCAAAATATGTTCATGACAGCACAGACTGAAATAATTATGTTCAAGACTGGAAAACAAGTGTCCACCAGTAGCAGAAGGGTTGCGGAAATTGCTCCTTCTGCAGAATGGATTCTGCAGTACTGATGATTAAGGGGTGCACTGACGCTGCATGGAATGTCTCTATGCACAGCACAGCCTTGTATTTTTTTTTTCATACGGGGTCTCTGTCGCCCCAGCTGAAGTGAAGTGGCACGATCTCGGTTCACTGCAACCTCCACCTCCTAGGTTCAAACGATTCTCCTGCCCCACCCTCCCAAGTAGCTGAAACTACAGGTGCCCACCACCCACGCCTGGCTAATTTTTGTATTTTTAGTAGAGACGGGGTTTCACCGTGTTAGCCAGGATGGTCTTGATCTCCTGACCTCAGGTGACCCACCTGCCTTGGCCTCCCAAAGTGCTGGGATTACAGGCATGAGCCACTGTGCCTGGCAGAATATTTTTATAATATATATAGTTAAGGAAAAGCACAAAACTATTTTTACAAAAGTAGAACCAGAAACTTATTTTGGGGAGAGACAATAAATTCATTGGATTGGGAAGTGGATGTATTTCTAATTTTATGCCTTTCATGGTTCAAATTTTTTTTTTTTTGGAGAGGGTGTCACTGTGTTACCCAGGCTGGAGTACAGTGATGCAACCACAGCTCATTGCAACCTCCACCTTCTGGGCTCAAGCGATCCTCCCACCTCAGCCTCCTGAGTAGCTCCCATGTGCATTGAAGGTGGGGCCATAGGGACACACCACCATGCCCAGCTAATTAAAAAAATTTTTTTGAGCCGGGTGCGGTGGCTCACGCCTGTAATCCCAGCACTTTGGGAGGCCGAGGCGGGCGGATCACGAGGTCAGGAGATCGAGACCATCCTGGCTAACACAGTGAAACCCCGTCTCTACTAAAAATCCAAAAAATTAGCCGGGCGAGGTGGCGGGCGCCTGTAGTCCCAGCTACTCCGGAGGCTGAGGCAGGAGAATGGCGTGAACCCCGGGGGGCGGAGCCTGCAGTGAGCCGAGATCGCACCATTGCACTCCAGCCTGGGCGACAGCGAGACTCTGTCTCAAAAAAAAAAAAAAAAAAAAAAAATTTTTTTGTAGACATGGGGTCTGTGTTGCCCAGGGTGGCCTTGAACTGCTGAGCACAAATGATCTGCCCACCTCGGCCTCCCAAAGTGCTGGGATTACAGATGTGAGCCACTGCACCTGGCCTGAATTTTTTAAACCATGTCGTGTAATTTTATGTAACACATATATATTACAAATACACACCATATTTCACATAAATTAAGATGTGTTCACTGGGGTTATCCAGATGGCAGGCTTACAGGTCATTTCTTTTTTAATTGTCATAAAACATATATAACATAAAATGTGCAACCATCCGCACCATATCCAGAACTTGTTAAACATTCTAAGCAGAAACTCTGTCCCCATTAGAAACTAAGTCATTCCTAGCCGGGCGCGGTGGCCCACGTCTGTAATCCCAGCACTTTGGGAGGCCGAGGCGGGCGGATCATGAGGTCAGGAGATCAAGACGATCCTGGCTAAAACGGTGAAACCCCGTCTCTACTAAAAATACAAAAAATTAGCCGGGCATAGTGGCGGGCGCCTGTAGACCCAGCTACTCGGGAGGCTGAGGCAGGAGAATGGCGTGAACCTGGGAGGCGGAGCTTGCAATGAGCCGAGATCGTGCCACTGCACTCCAGCCTGGGCGACAGAGCGAGACTCCGTCTCAAAAAAAAAAAAAAAGAAAAAAAAAAAGAAAAAAAAAGAAACTAAGTCATTGCTTCCCCCGAGCTCCTGGCAGCCTCTAATCTACCTTCTGTCTTTATGAATCTGACTGTGCCAGGCACACCTCAGATTCATGGAGTCATACAGCATTTGTCCTTTTGTAATTGACTTCCACCACTTAGAATAACGTCCTCAAATTTCCTCCATGTTGTAGCATGTGTCACTTGCCTTTACGAGGCTGAGTAATATTCCATTGTACCAAAAGAAGCACCTTGGTTTATTTATCTACTCATCTAAGGACACGTGGGTTGTTTCCACCTTTTGCTACTGTGGACGGTGCTGCGTGGACATGGACGTGCAATCTTTTGGCATTCCAGCTTTCACTTCTTCGGGTGTACACTCGGAGGTGGAACACTGGATCCTAGAGTAGTACTGTTTGAATTTCTGAATCGCCAGACTGTTCTCCACAGTGGCTGCGCCACCTTACATTCCCAACAGCAGTGCACAGTGGCACTGTTACTTTAAAATTCATGTTTTCTTTTCATGGCTGCTGTGGAGGCTGCACTGTGGGCTTCTTGGTTTGTTCCTGACCTTGCTGGTGCTGTGTGCTGTGCTGCCAATGACCTTCCACACCAATCTGGGAAAACCCCACACCCTGGACCAGGCTGGTGGTGGCCCAGGTGCGGCAGGGGCAGGGGTGCTGAGTTTGCCCAGGCCTGGAGGCGTCTAGACGGCAGACCTGCACTGCACCCCAAGAGGGGAGGTGGCAAGTGAGGCCCCTCCTGCTGCCCTGGGGCAGGGAGGCTCCTGCAGAAAGTGGAAAACCTTAGTAAGGCACTTACCTCAACGGCCCCTCCCAGCGCAGGGCTTCCCGGTGACCTGGCCACAGCCGTGCCTGGAGGACGAGGTGAGGTGCATGTGGAGTCTGGACTCACTGCCTGTCGTCAGCAGGGAACACAGGCCTGAGCACAACCCCAGAGAGCTGCTCACGGGAACAGCTCACCTGAGCTCTGGGAAGCAGCTCCATGCAGGCCCTGGCTTGCCACAGGTAAGCCAGTGTAGGGCTGGGAACGCAGGAAGCCACAGGTGAGGCCTTTGGAGGCCGGTTCCTCCCACCCACGGGCAGCTGCAGAGTTAACTCCCAAGGGCCCTCTGGGGTCAGGCCTGCAGCTTTTGGGAACTTTGAGCTCCCCTCTTGCAGGTTTCTCAATACTTTTCCAGGGAACACCTGCATAGAATAGGAAGTCAGAGTGGGGAGTGAAAGCTGCAGACCACTGGGCCTGGGCCAGGCCTCTGGATTCCAATAAAAGTTTGGTGCTGGGCCTGGGAACCTGCATCGCTGAGATGCATGCTCTAGTTTGGGGATTGCAGATTTGGGCAAAACACAGCCTCATTTTTTGGAATTCAGAGGCAGGAGTGTGGCCCCCAAGCTGTGGCTGCAGGGAGAGCTCCTGCCATCAGCCATGAGTAGGGTACATACCTACCAGGTCCCTGGAGCCCAGCAGGGGCTGAAAAGTGAAAAATGGGAGGTCCCGCTGAAGGGCAAGGCTCACCCCGACTCCATAGCCTGCCTCCCTGCTTGGCTGAGGGTCCTTCAGAGACGAGAGGGCTCCAAAGGACAGAACCACCCCCAGCTCCCCAGGGAGGCCTGGCCAGCTGGCATTCCCCGTGAGGATGTCGCAAAGGGTGACGCGCTGAAATGCCGCACGGACTTATTTAGTCCTCACCCCGGGAGGCAGCAGGGGCTGCATAGCTAACTGCCCCAGCAGCCCATGGGTTCCGAGCAGGAGGGGGATCTTTTTAGACCCAGGTGGTCTCTGAACAATCTGGAAGGTGGAGAAATGACTCAGTTTAAAACACCCCCATACTGGCTGTGTGGGACTCCAGAACCCAAAAAGAACTCGTAGTGACTGGGCATTTGGGGGCTGTCCTTAGTTAGGTGCCTCGTCTCCTGGCAGGTGGCTCGGCAGGAGAGCCACAGGGCTGAGCAACCTGGTTCTGTCCCTGCCTCCTGGAGCTCCCTGCCCTTGAGGTTTTGGGTTTGTGAAAGTGACGGTGGCAGTGCCAAGCGACAGCTTCAGCACCGTCTGAGCACCACTCTTTGAGGTCGACCGAGTGTTTTCTCAATCTCGTGTGAGGTGGTTTCACAGCTTCCGCCGCCTCTTCCAACCTGGCTGTCACCCTGGGGCTGCAGATGCAGGGAATGAGGATCCGTCCTGGGAAATGCTGGGCTGGAGGAGCCTGGAGAGCACAGGGGCTCTCAGCAGGGCTGAGGGGCATGCCAAGGAAGCTGACGGTGGGAGGGTGACAGCTGAGGGCAATGCATGGGGCCTGGGCTCTGGGACCCTGATCCAGTGGATGTGAGTGCGGTGGTGAGCCTGCCATGCAGAGATGAGATTGCGCAGTGGGGCTGGGCTTCCTCCTGGAGTCAAGGGAAAGGTAAAGAGGCGTCGCCTCTCCTCTCTCATCACAGTAATGACAGGTCATGGAGCTGAGGAAGCCCATGAAGTGAGGCTGCATCCGGGAGAGCATGCTTAGGCCAAGGGGCAAGCAGCTTCTTCTACTGGCTGCACACTCACCTGGTGTGACCCCAACTATCTGGGGGGCTTTATTTTTTTTTAAACACTGTCTCTGTCGCCCAGGCTGGAGTGCAGTGCAGATCCTGGCTCACTGCAACCTCCACCTCCTGGGTTCAAGTGATTCTCCTGCCTCAGCCTCCCGAGTATTGAGTAGCTGGGATTATAGGTGTGTACCACCATGCCCGGCTAATTTTTGTATTTTTAACAGAGCGGGGGTTTCGTCATGTTGGCCAGGCTGGTCTCAAATTCCTGGCCTCAAGTGATCCACCCACCTCGGCCTCCCAAAGTGCTGGGATTACAGGTGTGAGCATGCCCAGCCTTTTATGTCTCTTTAGAAGTGGCTCAGATCAAGTGATGTTGTGCAGGTTTTGGGTCTTAGACTGAAAGACTCATAGAAACTTGTTGCCCATTTTAAATTGCAGTTATCAGATGTTCTGAGCTCATTAACTACTGTACACTTACAGTTTTTACATTTTAGGATACGACTTTCTACTGAAATCAAATTTATATTTTGCAGCACCTTGGACTAATTTTTGAATTTGGGATTAGCTGTGACACCCACCCCTCACCTCCGATTAATTGTATACTCAGAGCCATCGCAACTTAAGACACAAGGGAGAGGGTGTGGGAAGAAACTCCCAGCCCCAGAGCTCAGGGTGTGACACTCAGGCTGACCAGTAACAGACTGCTGGAACCAGACCCCAATCTCACAGCTGCAGCAAAAGAGCCAGGAAGACTCAGCTGAAATCTGGCCAAAGACTCTCAGGCTCCAGGGAAATTTACCTAACCAATATGCAAACAGATGAACCAGCTCAGGGTTCCTGAGCTTTCCAACCCTCCTGGGCTCCCAACACTAGGGGAAGAAAGTCTATTTCTGGCAAATACTTCTGGGGCTGAATCAATGCCTTCCGAATAAGACAAAAATACTAAGACTCTATTTTAAAAAGGGCTTCCATTCTGATCACCCCAACACCATGACTGTACAAACCAGTTTTATTAGGGAACTGCCCCAGGTGCACCTCTGGTTCATGCTCTCATCACACCTGTTTCTCAGATCAGCCCAGGCTCAGAGGCAAGTTACTAGCTAAGCAAAGAGGAAAACTGTTCTGCAAAATAGCAACTGTCAGCTTAAGGCATTACTAACATTGCAGAAGGAAGCAAGATTTACTAGGGACATCTGGATAGCCCAGGACAATGACTTCTGGGAACAGGAAGCTCCCTAGGGCCAGATCGTGCTGCCATCCAACTTGGGAGATGACACTATCGTGCTGGGATGGTGGGTAACTCCTTCAAACCCATCCATGTCACAGAACACTGTCTATTCCTTGAGCTTTTGGATTTAGAAATTAGTTACATAAAAAGTACTCTTGGCCCAGAAGCCCCAACATGTGTGTGGGTCTCGGGGCACTCCCTCAGTCCTCCCTGGCTGGAGCAGGGGAGGATGGAGATACATGGAAGGTTGGTCAGGCTCTGTTTTAGAAATGAAGTCACGACTAGGAATCGGGAGTGAGGGGGCAGAGACCCCTGCTGCAATCACATGCTGAATCATTGTCCTCCTGAGAGCAGGCTCCTACGGTTCCTTCAGTCCACGGAAGTGCTCAGAGCAGGGCAGGCCAGTGCGGCCATGGAGCTGCCGCCCCCTCACTGCATGCCGAACCACTGCTCCTGGTCAGCCCACTGGGCCGCCTCACTGTCGCTGCCCTCCAGGTCCCCTTCTTCCCCACTCCCTTCCATGTCGTCCACATCCTCCTCCTGAGTGGCATCCGTGGGACTCTCCTCCTTCTCCATCTTCTGCATCCCCTCTAGAGACTTCTGGTCATTGGGGTCCAAACTAGGGGACAACAAAACAAAGGAGAGGCCTGAATCTCTGCCTTGCTCTTGCTGGCTGATTCGTCATCTCCCTGGCCCGGCAGTGAAATGACCACACAGTCCCAGAGAATGTGCTAAAGCCTGGCCTCTCCAAACAACTCAGGCTTCCAAGGCTGGGTTGAGGGAGTCTACCACCAGAAGCGCAAAAAGGAGTATCTTCCTAATTTTTAGAGTTCTCAATTTGAGTTTTTCTCCACAAATTTCTTAAACTTTTTCATACCTATTACCTCTAGCATTCTGCTAGAGGCGGCTACCAGATAACACAAATGAAAAAGTGGCAAACAAACATTACCAGGTAAATTCAAATGTAATTCCCAGAAAGTTGGGTTTTTGAGCTACAGGGTTACAAAAAATAGGAATTTCTCTGAGTATAGGTGTCCCATGTTCTTATGATGTAATTAAACATAGCAGCATTTCAGGAGCCAACCAAAAACATCACGCTGTACCATGGAACAGACTTGTAAACACCTAGGTCAGACCCCAGGACCCAAGGCTACCCCTACCCAAGCATTCACATTTAGCAGCTGAGTGTCAGTACATATGCCACCCCCACCCTCAAAGTTCAGAGCCTCTAGAACATTCATTTATTTGCCTCCTAAGCAATCTTTCCTCTTGCCTTGGTGACCATCACCCAAGCCAGCAGGCATCCCACCCCTAGCAAACCCCACCTCTAATGGAAGTCTGATATTTTATTTTCTGACTTGCTTCTGGGATTCTAAAAAGCAGTTAAAACCCACGTTGGCACCGTTTCTACCAATATAAATGCGGACCGATCTGTAACATCTCCTTGTCTCCTGGGTGAAGCCTTCCACATCCTGTAATCTGAAGCTCTCACCCATACCCAGAGCTCCTGCCCTCTGGACTCCCACCTTCCCTTCTACAGACTACTATGAAAGCCCTTAGCACGTGGTATGGTCAGTCTGCATGTCTGAGACTGACAGCTCCCGAAACATAGTATCTCCAGTCGTCACTGAGATGCTAGGCACACAAGTGGTGCTCAACTGTGTGCTGAACAATTGAATGTGATCAGACTCTATTAAAGACAGCCCTTCACCATAACCTTACAGACACACAGACAACCCTCAAAGAAACCACTTCTGTATTAAACAGTAAGAATACCACTATTTATTTAGTATTTACTATGTACCAGGCACAGGGCTAAGAGCTTTACATGAAATAATCATTTAACCCTCATTCGATCATTTAATATCTAATAAGGTAGCTAGATATAGACAAGGAAATGTGTTAGTAACTTGCCCAAGATCACAGGTGGTGAAGGTAGTATTCAAAACTTCAGACCTCAAGTTCTTAACAATTACAGTAGATAGAAACATGGGAAAGTACTTACAATACTTTGATTTGAAAAAGAAGAATATAAAATATATACTAGGTACAACCCTATAAAAATATGTATGTGTGGGCAAGGACAGAAGATGAGCTATACAAATGAACACAGATGTTATAGTGGTGTGGGATGGTTATGAGTGAAACAGTTCTCTAATGTTAATATATTTTAAGAAAAAATTTTTAGAAGTCATGAATTCACAAATAACTCTTCTACCATTACTATTATTATTCTGCTTTCAACCATGGACACAAAGTGTGTGTGTCTTTCCATAACTCCTGTGACGCAGCTCACTGCCTCCTCTACCCTCCTCAGTGGCCTTCCCCCAAGGGAGGCTAGTGCCTACCTTAGTGCTATACTATACTGGTCCATTGCCTCCTGATACTCATTGACAGCTACAAGGAAATCTCCTAGGATCCGATGCAGGACACAGTCACTCTGATTAGCCAGTGCGTTCCTCAGCAAAGCAATTCCATCTTCATATTTCTGTTCTCTGCCTGGGGGAATAAAAAAGACCCTCACTGTCCTACTTGAACATTTTGAAAATACATTCCCATCTTAAGTCACATACAAAAAAACCACAACTACCGTTCTGACAATCTCTTTGCAGACATCCTCAAGAGAACACTGATGCAACACAAAGCGAGGGCAAGCACACCTGAAGCCCTATTCAGTTAAGAAATTTGCAGTTTGAATTATAATGTTTTAAATGGGCTCTTAAGTTTAAAAAGCCAAACTGCTTTTATTTGCCAACTAGCCCAAATTCAATGAACCAAATTATGAGTTCATCATAAATCAGGACTAAAAAAAAAAAAAACAGCGCCAAACGGGAAGTCATAAAATCATCCAGATAGCTCCAAACAGTTCAAAATGGCTAAAATCAGTTAGTTATATTCAGCTCCAACTAATTCAGGACAACTCAAACCAGATAATAGTGAGCTGAGGCTGGGGGCGGTGGCTCACGCCTGTAATCCCACCACTTTGGGAGGCCGAGGCGGGTGGATCATGAGGTCAGGATTTCGAAACCGGCCTAGCCAATAAAAAAAAAAAAAAAAAAATACAAAAATTAGCTGGGCGTGGTGGTGCATGCCTGTAGTCTGCGCTACTCAGGAGGCTGAGGCAGAAGAATTGCTTGAACCCAGGAGGCAGAGGTTGCACTGAGCTGAGATCGTGCCACTGCACTCCAGCCTGGGTGACTGAGCGAGATGCCGCCTCAAAAAACAAAACAAAACAAAAAAAACCAGTGAGCCGAACAGATACCAACCAATTATAGGTGGTTGGAGCCAAGCCAAGCAGGTCTAAGCCAGCTACATTTGGTTGGGCTAAATATAAACCAATCCAAGCAGGCTCAGACCTGCTGCAAAAGGCACACACCTGTCTAGTCATCTGTAACTAGCTGGGACAAGGGGGTGAGGTCAGGTTTTATAAAAATTAATGATGAACAGGGCAGAAAATAAGACACACTTACTAAGTAGTTCTGCTTTTTTCACCACAGCCTTAATGTAATCTGGCCTTTGGGTCAGGGCTTTATCTAATAATGTTTTGGCTTTCTCCTGTGTCACTGGATCTTCAAGACAAACGGTGGCTAAAAGGGTAAGGGTCTGTGCATTTGCTCCCAGAGTTTTATAAACGTTGTTAGCCATTACCATTGCTTCTCGAATACTGTTGGAGGCTAAGTAACATTCGATAAGACCTGAAAAAAGTAAAACACATGAAGACATTCAATGCCATTACCATTCCAACCCATGCTTCCACTCTGACAGCTCTCCAAATTGCTAACCTTCAAAGTTTCAGACAAAGGGCAGGCCAGGGGAAACTGACGGTGAGATTAGACTGGCAAGTGTGTTGATGGAATAGCTAAGAAGTGCTCTTCCCCAGAGCACTTGATGGATGTGGAAAAAGACTGCCTTCAAAGGCACCTTCAGTTTAGGGAAGGAAAAAAGCACATGTAAGGAACCTGCAGCACGTGAGCAACCCATCTGACCACTGGAAGAATAAATGCGACACTAATGATTAGTCTGTCATATGGCCAAGAGATCAAAGTAGTGACAGATGATGTTCCCAACAAAACCCAAGGTTTTGCTGCCTCTTAACAAGCAGTTATTCTCCAGCTGCATTCGGTCACCTAGGGCCAGGTTTAAGATAGAAGACTCCTAGGGTCTCTATTTTATTTATTTTTTTGAGACGGAGTTTCGCTCTTGTTGCCCAGGCTGGAGTGCAATGGTGCCATCTCGGCTCACCGCAATCTCCGCCTCCCAGGTTCAAGCGATTCTCCTCCCTCAGCCTCCCGAATAGCTGGGATTACAGGCATGCACCACCACACCCGGCTAGTTTTGTATTTTTAGTAGAGACGGGGTTTCTCCATGTTGGTCAGGCTGCTCTCGAACTCCTGACCTCAGGTGATCCGCCCAGCTCAGCCTCCCAAAGTATTAGGATTACAGGCGTGAGCCACCGTGCCTGGCCTGGCTCCTAGAGTCTTAAAGTGAATTTCCAGTTTGACAAATAAAGGACCTATTGTCAAGCAACCTAGGGAGAAAGACTCTTTTATTTGAAATATAACAGCTGTCTCAAAAGGCACTTGCTGAGGGCTTCCCTAAACGAGATGAACAGTACTTTATCAGATGCACCAAACAGACTGCAACTGGCAGCCCTTGCCTCTTTCCACACCCACAGCGAGACGCCCTATGAGGAGGCCACCTTGAGAAGAGTCAACTCTCAACTCTTCATGCCAATAAGTTGAGGAGGACAGAGGAATAACTTTTTGGCACAAAGCACTCATCAAAACAAAAAAACAGCTTAAAACCCCAAACCCACACAAGACTTGGCAGATTTTCTCTGCATACTCCTCCACCCTAGCAGCATTTATAACATTCATGCACACCCTTCCACACACTATGGTTACTTAACCAGAAATTACCTAATTCTAACTTTTTTTTTTTTTTGAAATGGAGTCTTGCTCTGTCACCCAGGCTGGAGGGCAGTGGTGACAGCTCACTGCAACCCATGTCTCCTGGGTTCAAGCGATTCTCCTGCCTCAGCCTCCCGAGTAGGTGGGACTACAGGCGTGCGCCACCATGCCTGGCTAAATTTTTTTCTATTTTTAGTAGAGATGGTATTTCACCATGTTGGCCAGGCTGGTCTCAAACTCCTGACCTCAGGTGATCCACCCGCCTTGGCCTCCCCAAAGTGCTAGGATTACAGGCATGAGCCACCATACCTGGCCAATTACCGAACTCTTAAGGGCAACATATTGGATTCCACATACAGTTGTTTGCAATTACTTACTGAATAGTTTTACTTCCCTGATAAAGCCCTACTAGAACTTCAGAAGAAAACAGAATGCACTTGCCTAACCTAAACCTCTACCAGCAAAAGAAGGAAGCTCCAACTGGAAACTGTAAGAAACATCAAAGGGAAGCCTCACTGGCCAACTGGGAAACATCCACTGTCCAAATATTATAGGACAGGCTATTCAACCGCATCCCTGAGCTCTGGTGAAACAGGCATGCAGTATAATGGAATTAACATGATAACAGCAGCTGGGAAGACAGGGAAGTTACAGTTTCAGGATCAAGAAGTTAATCTGAAATCAATGGTTGGTTCGCTGGAGCTTCTTTCAGAACAAAGACAATCCTCTATCCCCCCAACAAATCCAGGGGCACAGCTCTCTGGCTATATAAGCAGATTTGTTCTCTTTCCCAACATCCAAATTTTATTTCTCAAATTTGAACTCATCTTCCTGTTAAGAGCAAATCACTCCTAGACTCCTGGGTTTATTTTTAAATGCTTATAAAAATATGTTTTGGAGGAACTGCATCTTGTAAGATCTATTTTAATGTCTGTGACTGAGTCACCAAACGTTGCTGAAACTGGCACAGCTCCTTTGAACTCCCAGGGTCAATTCACATGAACTTAAAATATTACATAACAAAACAAAGTTGGACCCTGATTGTGCCCACTCTGGAGGTCACAATGAACAGACCCATTCCCACAGCCAACACTATCATATGGATGTGGAGTTATCCCACGAGTACTAACTCTGGCCCAAGGTAAGATGGCCACGAAAAAGAATAGGCCTAACAGGCCATGTACAGTGGTTCATGCCTGTAATCTCAGCACTTTAGGAGGCTGAACTGGGCAGATCACTTGAGCCCAGGAGTTCGGGACCAGCCTGGCTAACACGGCAAAATCCCATCTCTACTAAAAATACAAAAATGAGCTGGGTGTGGTGGTGCACGCCTGTAATCCCACCTACTCAGGAGGCTGAGGCAGGAGAATCACTTAAACCCGGCAAGTGGAGGTTGCAGTGAGCTGAGATTGCACCACTGCACTCCAGCCTGGGCGACAGAGTGAGACACTATCTCAAATAAAAATAAAAAAAATAGGCCAGTTGTGGTGGCTCATGCCTGTAATCCCAGCACTCTGGGAGGCCAAGGCAGGCAGCTCACAAGGTCAGGAGTTCGAGACAAGCCTGGCCAACATGGTGAAATTCCATCTCACTAAAAAATACAAAAATTAGCTGGGCGTGGTGGTGGGCACCTGTAATCCCAGCTACTCGGGAGGCTGAGGCAGGAGAATCGTTTGAACTCGGAAGGTAGGGGTTGCAATGAGCCAAGATCATGCCATTGCACTCCAGCCTGGGTGACAGGGTGAGACTCTGTCTCAAAAAACAAACAAACAAACAAACAAAAAAAAAAACAGGGCCCGGGGGCACGGTGGCTCATGCCTGTAATCCCAGCACTTTGAGATGCCAAGGCGGGTGGATCACGAGGTCAGGAGATTGAGACCGTCCTGGCTAGCACAGCGAAACCCTGTCTCTACTAAAAATACAAAAAATTAGCCAGGTGTAATCCCAGCTACTGGGGAGGTTGAGGCAGGAGAATGGCATTAACCCGGGAGGTGGAGCTTGCAGTGAGCCGAGATCGTGCCACTGCACTCCAGCCTGGGCAACAAAGTGAGACTCCGTCTCAAAAAAAAAAAAAAAAAAAAAGAGGAATAAGAGGAAAAAAAAAATAGGCAAACTAAGTGATCTTGCATGGTGCCTGACACAGAGAGATTCATATTAATAAGTACGCCACATTGGATGGGGGCGAGGGGTGGGAGGACAAAAAAAAAAACCCCATCCCAACTATCCCCTCACCAAAAACCAGAAGAAAAAGAATCAGAAAAAATGGATTCTGAAAGTATGGGGTGACAAATCCAGTGAAAGCCCTAAATAAATGTAAAATGCCTAGTGCAGTGGTTCCCAAACCTGTCTGCACATTGGTAACACCTGGTGACCTCCAAAAATGTCAATGTCTATTCCCAATTCCATATATTTCCATCTACACTGGAGAGACCCAATGTCAGGGTACTGAAAAGCTTCCCCGGATGATGGTTTTTTTTTTTTTTTAATAGATGGGAGTCTCGCTCTGTCGCCAGGCTGGAGTGCAGTGGCGCAATTTCGGCTCACTACAACCTCCGTCTCCCAGGTTCAAGTGATTATCCTGCCTCAGCCTCCCAAGTAGCTGGGACTACAGGTGTGAGCCACCATTCCCAGCTAATTTTTGTATTTTTAGTAGAGACGGGGTTTCACCACGTTGGCCAGGATGGTCTCAATCTCTTGACCTCATGATCTGCCCGTCTCGGCCTCCCAAAGTGCTGAGACTACAGGTGTGAGCCACCACGTCCGGCCAACTTCCCCAGATTATTCTAACAGAGTTTGGGAAGTGCTGGCCTAATGAAACCTTCCATCTGAGGGCTGTTGCCACACCCACGGATTCACACCATTCACCTATGTTTTCTATCTTACCTTCATAACAATCTAAGCGACAAGGTGCGAGCCGTATGGCCTCCCGAAAGTGGATTATTGCTTCTTGGACTCTGCCCATGTTCCTAAGTGCTGCTCCCTTAAGTAGCAAAGCTTGAACACTATTACTGTTCAGCTGAATGGCCTTGGCTCCTAAATAGAGGGCCCGGGAGTAGCGTTTGCTATAAAAGCTGTGACAGCTGGAGAAAAAAAAAAAACAAAAAAACCCCAGAAGTTATCCAAGAGAAGACTACAAAGAAACTTGATCCAAAAATCATATTGAAGGCCCTGAACATAATCCTTATTCCAAACAACACTTACAGTTTTAACCTAAGATATTAGCAGAAAAGCAAAACAAACCAAAAAATCCACTATTTATTTTTAAGGGGAAATCTTGATATGGAAGGGAAAAATTATGAAAAAAACTATGATCTGGATATTAGTTATTAGCAGAGAGGCATTCAGAGAATTTGTAAAGCCAGGTTAATAACAAAGGAGCATCTTCTGGTCCCATCACTGATGGCTCAGTACTAAGCACAATGCATTCACCAACTCAGTTAATGCTTAATCCTAGAAGGAGAGGTTATTAGCCCATTTTCCAAATGAGAATACAGACCTAGATAGGTAAATAATGCATCCAGAGTCATAAACCATGATTTGAATCCAGGGCTGATTATCCTTTTAAAAAATATACATATACATATATATATGTATATATTTATAGAGACAGGGTCTTGCTACATTGCCCAGGCTGGTCTCAAACTCCTGGCCTCAAGTAATTACCTCTTTTTATTTTTATTTATTTATTTATTTATTTATTTTTGAGACAAAATCTCACTCTGCCGCCCACCTGGAGTGCAGTGGCACGATCTTGGCTCACTGCAACCTCTGCCTCCTGGGTTCAAGCGATCCACCTGTCTCAGTCTCCCAAAGTGTTGAGATTACAGGCATGAGCCACCATGCCTGGCCAGGTGATTACCTCTTAAACCTGCACTTTCAATTTATATTCTCTTCAGGAGGAACCACAATCTCTTAATCTACTGACAACTAGGGAGAAAAGAGAATGCATAATCATACCCAGAAACCACCCACGGTTCTGCATGCTGATCAGAGATATTGAAAAGGCGGCATCCAAGGTTCTCAACATCCTCCAGCCGCCCTTCTCGTGCCAGTAGGTAGCCATATACATCCATTCCTAGAAGAGAAGGACAGAGTGAGAAGAGGTGTTTTAAGCAAAGAAGCAGGGGTCCCACACACAGGAGTAGCACCCAACATCAGACCCCATGCTGAGGCCCCAGCTCCTGCAGGGACTAAGCCCTTTCCACCATCACAGGCTCCTCCCACTACTACTTCCAGTTTCCTACAAAGTGACTATTAAAATGCAAAACCCAGGCCGGGTGCAGTGGCTCACACCTGTAATCCCAGCACTTCAAGAGGCTAAGGCAGGCGGATCACGAGGTCAGGAAATCAAGACCATCCTGGCTAACACAGTGAAACCTCGTCTCTACTGAAAATACAAAAAATTAGCCGGGCATAGTGGCACGTGCCTGTAATCCCAGCTACTTGGGAGGCTGAGGCAGGAGGATCACTTGAACCAGGGAGACAGAGGTGGCAGTGAGCCGAGATCACACCACTGCACTGCCTGGGCGACAGACTGAGACTCCGTCTCAAAAAAAAAAAAAAAATGAAATGCAAAACCCAGCTGGGCATGGTGGCTCACACCTGTAATCCTGGCACTCTGGGTGGCGGAGGCAGGAGGATCACCTGGGCCCAAGAGTTTAAGACCAGCCTGGGCAATAAGATGAGACCCTGTCTCTAAAGAAATTTAAAAATATCAGCCAAGTGGCCGGGTGCGATGGCTCATGCCTGTAAACCCAGCACTTTGGGAGGCCAAGGTGGGCAGATTACGAGGTCAGGAGTTCGAGACCAGGCTGACTAACAGGTGAAACCGTCTCTCTACTAAAAATACAAAAATTAGCTGGGCGTGGCCGGGTGCGGTGGCTCACGCTTGTAATCCCAGCACTTTGGGAGGCCGAGGCGGGCGGATCACGAGGTCAGGAGATCGAGACCATCCTGGCTAACACGGTGAAACCCCGTCTCTACTAAAAATACAAAAAATTAGCCGGGCGTGGGTGCGGGCGCCCTGTAATCCCAGCTACTCAGGAGGTTGAGGCAGGAGAATCGCCTGAACCAGGGAGGCAGAGGTTGCAGTGAGCTGAGATTGCGCCACTGCACTCTAGCCTTGGCTATAAAGCAAGACTCCGTCTCAAAAAAAAAAAAAAAAAAAAAAAAAAAAAAAAAAGAAAAGAAAAAAGGGCTAGGTGCGGTGGCTCATGCCTGTAATCCCAGCACTTTGGGAGGCTGAGGCAGGTGGATCACGAGGTCAGGAGTTCAAGACCAGCTTGGCCAAGACGGTGAAACCCCATCTCTACTAAAAATACAAAAAATTAGCCAGGCACAGTGGCAGGCGCCTGTAATACCAGCTACTCGGGAGGCTGAGGCAGGAGAATTGCTTGAACTCAGAGGGCAGAGGTTGCAGTGAGTCAAGATTGCACCACTGCACTCCAGCCTGGGCGATAGAGTAAGCCTATGTCTAAAAAATAAAATAAAATAAAAAGAAAAAAAATTAGCCAAGCACAGTGGCACACATGCCTGTGGTCCCAGCTACTCAGGAGGCTAAGACAGGAGGATTGCTTGAGCCCAGGAGGTCAAGGCTGCAGTGAGCTGTTTGCACCACTCCCACTTGAGTGACAGAGTGAGACCCTGTCTCTAACAACAAAAACAAAATCAAAAACCAAAGGAGGCCAGGCACGGTGACTCACGCCTATAATCCCGGCACTTTGGGAGGCCGAGGTAGGCGTTCAAGACCAGCCTGGCCAAGACGGTGAAACCCCATCTCTACTAAAAATACAAAAACTAGCCAGGCATGGTGGCACACACCTGTAATCCCAGCTACTCAAGAGGCTAAGGCAGAAAATTGCTTAAACCAGGAGGTGGAGGTTGCAGTGAGCCGAGATCACACCAGTGCACTCCAGCCTGTGAGACTCTGTCTCACACACAAAAAAAAAAAAAAAAAAAAAAAAAAATACCAAAGGAGCAGAACAACCTACCTCACAATTTGAAAGCCTGCTATTTTCAGGAAGTGTTTGTCCTTCTATCCTGTGGCGTGATACACAGCTACCCTAACCCAACCAGAAAAGGCCCAAAAAAGGCATCAACTAAGGTCTCTCTTCCAAGAGTTCTAGACCATCAGAAATACGCTGCTGAAAAGCCAACCAGTCTCAGAAAAAGTCGGCCTATTCCAGAAAAAAGCTCGTAGTTCTATCCAGAATGCAGTTCATTAAAGGTCACTGCCTCAGGCTGGGTGCAGTGGCTGAGACCTGTAATCCCAACACTCAGGGAGACTGAGGCGGGTGGATTACCTAAGGTCAGGAGTTGCAGACCAGCCTGGCTAATATGGTGAAACCCCCGTCTCTTCTAAAAAAAATACAAAAATTAGTTGGGTGTGGTGGCGGGCGCCTATAATCCCAGCTACTCGGGAGGCTGAGGTGGGAGAGTCACTTTAACCAGGAGGCAGAGGTTGCAGTGAGCAGAGATTGTGCCACTGCACTCCTGCCTGGGCGACAAGAGTGAAACTCTGTCTCAAACAAATAAAAAATCACTGCCTCTCTGCAGCCCCCGCTTTATTCTCACCCACATTCTATAAAAAGTGACCTATGCTCACTGTTACCCATCTCTTGCCACCATTCTCTTCCATCCCTTGCTATCCCTTCAGATTCCCGTGAAAATTCCTCTCAAGCCAAGATTACTGCAATGCTCCTGCTAGCCCCTGGGCCTGGGTCTGAGATTGCAAGCTGCCAGCTGCTGCCAGACTAGTATTTCTAAAACATCATTTTCATCATGGGTGCAGGCAGCTTGGAGAAGAGGAATAAGCACTTGAGGCGAGGGGAGATCTTGTGCAAACAAATCCATCCTTCTAGATCTGCTTCCTCATCTAAATGCTTGGGATGGCCCCTTCCCAGCTCCACCATTCCCCTGGGTTAAGAGCTCATAAGACTGTTTATTGTCACAAGGCCCTGTATTAATGATGGCCTTTTTGGGGCCTTTACGAATAGACAGCATATCTATCTGACCTTATTTCCCACTATTCCTGAGCACTCACTGCCAGTGTCCCAGGTGCCATCTCTTGGAGGTCCCTGTGAAGATTACCCTTCACCTGCAATCTTTTTTAAGATCAGTGATTTTTCTGTTGTTCACACCTAATTACTGCCTTTAATCACCTTATCCCTTTCTTACTCCTTTTAAATTATACTAAGAACAAGGCAAAACAAGATTCCCTAAAAGGATATTATGGTTTTAGAGATGCCATCCAAATTCTTAGTCAGGCACATCATAAATTTATAAGTCATAAGGAGGAGCTATGACCCCCTCAAAAGAAAAAAAGCCAAATAATGATCTGTGGGGAGAAGACACTTGAATCCAAGCAAAAACAACTGCTCAAATGGTATTACCTAAGCGTTAGAGACATGTGTCACGATCTAAAAAAAGTAAAAGACTACTGTAAGTTTTATACACCATTTCTATGAAACTTGGTATCGAGTATTCATGCTGCATATTCTCCCTATTATCTCTGATCCCCCCCACAACAGCCACTGTCTTCCTGCCCCAAGAATTACTTACCTTTTATCAGATAAGGATCCAACATCTGTGCCTGTTCAAACTTGAGGACAGAGTTTTTATTGTCTCCAGCTCTGAAGTACAGATCTGCTAAGCTTCCCAGTAGGTCCACGTTATCTCGCAATAAGGATTTTTTCTCTAGTGAACTTTAAGATATTTATTAAACACTGAACCTTTAAATCTATTATAAATCCTCTTAGTTGTTGAATCTGGATGATTGGTCACACAGATACTATTTTCTTTTGCATAAATATAAAATTCTTCGTAATAAAAAACTCTAAGCTTATGACTTTAAAAAAGTTATATAGGACAGGATAGCAAAAACACAGAATAAAGCAGAAATCTCTCAGTACCAACAAATAACTTTGTGATTGCAGTTCTTCAGAACACAACATATGCTACATGGTGTTAAAGGTAATGTCATTCACAAGTGACACCAATTTATTACTCAAGTAAATGACTTTGCATAACACAAGCCCAAACCTCTCCTTGTCCTTGAACTTTATCTGAATATAAAGAAAATCCCTAGTCCTAAGAAGGCAAGCTAGGTTAGATGCTGCAATAAACTAAGCTTCTGGTGAGTGCAAAATGATTTTCTTCCAGACTGAAGAATGATACATCAAGGCCAGGCGTGGTGGCTCACGTCTATAATCCCAGCACTTTGGGAGGCCCACGTGGGAGAATCACTTGAGCCCAGGAATTCAAGACCAGCTTGGGCAACATGGTGAAATCCCATCTCTACAAAAACATACAAAAATTAGCTGGGTGTGGTGGCATGCGCCTGTAGTCCCAGATACTCAGGAGGCTGAGCAGGAGGATGGTTTGAGCCCGGGAGATTGACAGGTCAAGGCTACACTGAGCTGTGACTGCACCACTGCACTCTAGCCTGGGTGAGAGAGAGAGAGAGACCTTGTCTCAAAAAAAAAAAAAAAAAAAAAAAAAAAGAATGACACACCAAGGTAGCCTGCTTTGCTTTGCAAGGGTTACTACCTGTGCAGGCACAGAGCTAAACTCAGTCAGATTTATATTTTTACAGGTCCCCAACAGAGATGATTACATGATTACATTTGGGACCATTCCGTATAAAAGACTAACACATCCGAGAGATGGCTGCAGCACCAAGAGAGAAGCATCTCATTTTTCTTTTTGCTACTTCAGATACATCAGACTTCCAGACCAGCAAAGGGCCTCAAGAACACTGAATTAACTTTGTAGCTCTCACCAGATGGTATTGATTGCTCTTGAGTTGTCACCAGTGTGCACAAAAGCATACGCTTTGATCCACACAGAGAGCCAGTCCAAGTTAGGCACGGTTTGGATCACATTCATTGTCATGGATGCCACCTCTGCCCCTTTTACAGAAAGGGACAACAAGCCTAAACAACAGAAAGCAGAAGAAAGAAAGTAAGGCACGATATCTCTCTTCCACATGCAAGGAGCAATGGGCTACATTTTCCCTTGGCTAAAAGGCAACCGTTTCCCTATTCTGAGCGATGCATGACACAAAAACCATAATTTAGTATTTCTTTTCTTTTTGAGACAGAGTCTTGCTCTGTCCCCCTGGGCTGGAATGCAGTGGCACAATCTCAGCTCACTGCAACCTCTGCCTCCTGAGTTCAAGCGATACTCACGTCCCAGCCTCCCAAGGAGCTGGGACTACAGGCACGCGCCACCATGCCTGGCTAATTTTTGTATTTTTAGTAGAGACGGGGTTGTGCCATGTTGCCCAGGCTGGTCTCGACCTCCTGAGCTCAGGCAATCCACCCACCTCAACCTCCCAAAGTGCTAGAATTACAGGTGTAAGCCACCATGCCCGGCCAAAAACCATAATTAAGTATTTCTTGATTGAATATGTGACAACAGGAATCCTACTAAATCACTCTCTGGAGGGGAACTTTTAAAAAAATAAAGTTATTCTAATATACAGGCAAGACTGACAACTACTATCTTTGACAGTAAACATGCCATGAAAACAGGCAGAAAATATCTTTACCTAGAATGGCATCAAGGGCTAATGGGCACTGCCTTAGCACCTCCTTATAGCTGGTGACTGAAGGGCGCTCCTGACCAGCCTTCTTGTACAGGTTTGCCAGCATCATGTTTATCTGTATAAACACAAATAACAGATAGTAAAATAAGTGTATATTGCAAAGAAAATCTCTCACTATGAAAAAGTCCTAATTTTCATTACCAGTTATTTACTTTTTACTGGAAAATCTACCCACAACCCTGTGCAAATAAAGGGAGACTGACCCCATTCTTCAAAAGAAAGAAGAAATCGGCCGGGCACGGTGGCTCACACCTGTAATCCCAGCACTCTGGGAAGCTGAGGCGGGCGGATCACGAGGTCAGGGGATCGAGACCATCCTGGCTAACACGGTGAAACCCCATCTCTACTAAAAATACAAAAAATTAGCCGGGTGTGGTGGCAGGCGCCTGTAGTCCCAGCTACTTGGGAGGCTGAGGCAGGAGAATGATGTGAACCCGGGAGGCGGAGCTTGCAGTGAGCCAAGATCATGCCACTGCACTCCAGCCTGGGCTACAGAGCGAGACTCCATCTCAAAAAAAAAAAGAAAGAAATTACTACCCTTCCTTTCCCTAGCTCCTCCCACCCCTAAGAGGAAAGTCACATTACCTTCCCACAAGGCCCAGTAATATCTGAACAAAAGATGCTGCCCTCTGGAAACTGGAATAACATTCATTTAAGAAATGGTAGAGAATGCTAGTTAACTTGATTCTTTCTTGATCTTAAAACAGAAGATGAACTATCTCACATAAGAAAGTGAGAAACTCTTGACATAGCTAGTTAAGAAGTATCAGATCAGTTTTTCCTAAAAAAGGAAATGATACAGAAAGACAGATAAAGAAGTATAATATTTGGCTTTTTTCTGACAATTCGACTTGTGGCTAGACTCTAGCCTTTCTAACACTTAAGGCTTTGGCCTGTAGGTACTAACTCACTAAAGTAATGCTACAAAAATCAGCTACACTATTCAAATCCAGTGAGTGCAGACAGCTGCATTTTAGCATAATTTAAATATGTAACTTTGTAAAGCTAAATTAAAATAACCCTACCTAACATGCAACTGGGAAACTTGAGAAAATCTAAAAGTTCTGGCCGGGCGCAGTGGCACATGCCTGTAATCCCAGCACTTTGGGAGGCTGAGGTGGGTGGATCACGAGATCAGGAGATCGAGACCATCCTGGCTAACATGGTGAAACTCCGTCTCTACTAAAAAATGCAAAAAATTAGCTGGGCGTGGTGGCAGGTGCCTGTAGTCCCAGCTACTCGGGAGGCTGAGGTAGGAGAATGACGTGAACCCGGAAGGCGGAGCTTACAGTGAGCCGAGATTGCGCCACTGCACTCCACACTGGGAGACAGAGCGAGACTCCATCTCAAAAAAAAAAACTAAAAGTTCCAAAGAATGTAGAAGTTATAGGCAAGTGATAAAAGACCTTCCTAATAGTACACAGATAAACACAATATTCCAATTTAAAATTAGATTTTTTTTTTTTTTTTTTTTTTGAGACAGATCCTCTGTCACCAGGTGGATAGTGGGCAATCACTCATTCCAACCCGACCCAGTCTCCTCTGCCTCAGCCTCTCCAAGTGGGATACAGGCCCCCCACAAGCTTGCTAATTTTTTTTTTTTTTTAGAGACAGGTTCACCTGGTCGGACTCTGACCTTGTGATCCCCCCCGCCAAGCGTGAGCCACTGCGCCCGGCCTTTTTTTTCTTTTTGAGACGGAGTTTCATGTTTGTCACCCAGGCTAGAGTGCGATGGCGTGATCTCGGCTCACTGCAACCTCTGCCTCCTGGGTTCAAGTGATTCTCCTGCCTCAGCCTCCTAAGTAGCTGGGATTACAGGCACCCGCCACCATGCCCAGCTAATTTTTTTTTTTTTGTACTTTTAGTAGAGACGGGGTTTCATCATGTTGGCCAGGCTGGTCTCGAACTCCTGACCTCAGGTGATCCACCCACCTCAGCCTCCCAAAGTGCTGGGATTACAGGCGTGAGCCACCGTGTCTGGCAAAATTAGTAGATTTTAAACACAACAGTAATTTGCTAGATCATTAACCTAAGGAAGCAGTCAATGTGAGGGCACAAAGGAAAAAAGGTCAACCCCCAATCTCCTCGATTATCTGTGGCTTGGTATGCCAGATATTTACTAGAAAGAGTGGCTCTAAAGATAAAGAACATCTGTTCCAATTATAGACCTACATTATATAAAACAATCTAATATAGCATTAATTCACACTAATTCAAACAACAGAATAATGAAATACTAAAAATTATTTTTTACTTGGCCTCAGATTTTCCATATTAGGCTACTATTTTGAAAATGCAAAGAAAAATAGTTAAAGGAAAACTCCAGGATTGATGTCAATACTTGTAAAGAATAAAAAGTTAAATTTAAGATCCTTTCTTGACTGCTGGTTATATTAACAAACTATGTATGACTGATGGACTATCTGTCTCAACAAATAACAAAATTTCCTTTAAGCTACTCGACTGTCACTTTAAAAGAATGAGTTTTGAGTAATACCTAATGAAAAAGTCAATTATTGGCCGGGCGCGGTGGCTCACACCTCTAATCCCAGCACTTTGGGAGGCCGAGGCGGGTGGATCACGAGGTCAGGAGATCGAGACCAGCCTGGCCAACATGGTGAAACCCCGTCTCTACTAAAATACAAAAAATTAGCCAGGTGCAGCGGCATGCGCCTGTAGTCCCAGCTACTCAGGGGGCTGAGACAGGAGAATCGCTTGAACCCAGGAGGCGGAGGTTGCAGTGAGCTGAGATCATGCCATTGTACTCCAGTCTGGGCAACAGAGACAGACTCCATCTCAAAAAAAAAAAAAAGTCAACTCTTTTAAAAATAGATCCTCACTTAAGAACATCATAAAGCCACATGCCACCAGTTACAAACACAAGCAGTCATCATTTTCTAAAAACTGAGTACGAAATTCTATGTTGGTATGTTTACTCTTAAAAGGTGAAGATCTACCAAGATTTAATAATCTAACACTGGAATTTTCCTTTAAAATGTGAGGGAATATGTGGCGATGTTTACCATACATTAACAGACATTAATTTATACATATTTTGACTCACTTCCTTGTCCTTTACACAGACTGAGAAGCCAGTTAACTCCCTAACGGACAAGAAAGAAAAACTGTAAATGTTATAGGTTTATGTTTGAGGCACACATCTTTGCTCCTAGCCGTAAGAGCACTACAGAATGAAGGATACGTACTGCTGACAAATGCAGACTCATACAGTTGCTCTAAGAATGATGGCAATGAAAATCAAGCAGTGGATGCTATAAAGCTGAGATGCTTTGCCATTACTATTTCCAAAAAAAAAATGTCCTACAAATATCCACAGGTCATTACGAAGGAGATTATGGTATATTTCTAATAAAGTAAGGAACAGTATCCTTCAAAGTTTATAATTAAAATGGCTTCTTGGCCGGGCGTGGTGGCTCATGCCTGTAATCCCAGCACTTTGGGAGGCCAAGGCAGGCAGATCACCTAAGGTCAGATCGAGACCATCCTGGCCAACATGGTGAAACCCCGTCTCTACTAAAATGCAAAAAAGTAGCCGGGCGTGGTGGCGCACGCCTGTAGTCCCAGCTACTCGGGAGGCTGAGGTAGGAGAATCGCTTGAATCCGGGAGGTGGAGGTTGCAGTGAGCCAAGATTGTGCCACTGCACTCCCGCCTGGCGACACAGGAAGACTCCACCTCAAAAAAAAAAAAAGGCTTCTTACGAAAGGAAGATACCTTGAGTATTGCAGCAGACATTCTTAATCTGTGCAAAAAGATTATTCTTGGAGTAAGAGAAGACTTTCACAGGTTACCAGAACAGGATTTAGTATACAGCATCCAGGCTTATTATGAGAGAGGTTAATTCATAATAAACTTTCAAGTATTTTTAATAGCAGGCACCATCATACTGAAGAAATAGCTTCAAAAACTCAGAAAATAGTAAGTAATACCTTAATATGAGGAGGTGCTTAAACATGTTCTCATCAAGTTTTGTTAAAGTTCAGCAAGACTTGGATGAAGCAGCACTAACTAAAATACACCAGGCCCCTACTGCTTAGATTTCGTATCTTTTAAAGGCAGGAGGATGCACACGTCATTTTACCTATAAAATTCCTTATTGTTAAGCACAAGTTGCAAAAAACAGTTTTTCTTTTTTTTTTTTTTTTTTTTTTTTTGAGACGGAGTCTCGCTCTGTCGCCCAGGCTGCAGTGCAGTGGCGCAATCTCGGCTCACTGCAAGCTCCACCTCCCGGGTTCATGCCATTCTCCTGCCTCAGCCTCCCAAGTAACTGGGATTACAGGCGCCTGCCACCAAGCCCGGCTAATTTTTTGTATTTTTAGTAGAGACGGGGTTTCACTGTGGTCTCGATCTTCTGACCTCGTGATCCGCCCGCCTCGGCCTCCTAAAGTGCTGGGATTACAAGCGTGAGCCACCGCGCCCGGCCACAAAAAACAGTTTTTCAATAAAATGAGCAAGGCAGGAGACATGACAGTATTATTAGAATATTAAATACTGATATATTCTCACATTCATGAATTTATTTGGTATTTATAAAAGTAACAGAAAAAATACTATTCTTCTCATTTTATAAATAAAAAAGTAGTAAAGCTCACAAATTGGTAACTTGCCCAAGTTCACACTGCACACAGCTTGTATGCCCCTAAACTCAAACTAGACACCAGATCTTTTTCACTGCAAGCTCCGCCTCCCAGGTTCACGCCATTCTCCTGCCTCAGCCTCTCCGAGTAGCTGGGACTACAGGCGCCCGCCACCATGCCCGGCTAATTTTTTGTATTTTTAGTAGAGACAGGGTTTCACCGTGGTCTCGATCTCCTGACCTCATGATCCGCCCGCCTCGGCCTCCCAAAGTGCTGGGATTACAAGCGTTAGCCACCGCGCCCAGCCTTTTTTTTTCTTTTTTGAGATGGAGTTTCACTCTTCTTGCCCAGGCTGGAGTGCAATGGCACCATGTCAGCTCACCGCAACCTCTGCCTCCTGGGTTCAAGCGATTCTCCTGCCTCGGCCTCCGGAGTAGCTGAGATTACAGGCACGCGCCACCACACCCGGTTAATTTTATATTTTTAGTAGAGACAGGGTTTCTCCATGTTGGTCAAGCTGGTCTTGAACTCCTGACCTCAGGTGATTCACCCACCTCGGCCTCCCAAAGTGCTGGGATTACAGGCATGAGCCACTGTGCCCAGCTGACACCAGATCTTTTGATTTTAGTTAAAGGTGTTTTCTTCACTATAATATGCTGCCAAATCAAACACAAAGACATATTCTACATATAAATAAGGATAAAAGAATCTTACGGTATTAATTTCGAAAACAAAGGAATAAAACCACCCCCATTACCAAATGTGTACACCTATGGAAGGCAAAAAATGAAGTTCTAAAAAAGTATTTTTGCCACCTGCAAGTGTTTTGCAAATAAATCATTATTTCCTATAACAAGAAATATCAAAGGCTTCTCTGTCTATGGAGTAGCCATTCCTTATTCCTTTATTTTATTAATAAATTCACTTTCACTTAAAAACAAAAACAAACATGAAGAGGCCAGGTGCAGTGGCTCCTGCCTGTAATCCCAGCAATTTGGGAGGCTAAGGTGGGAGGACAACTTGAGCCCAGAAGTTTGGGACCAACCTGGGCAAATAGTGGAGACTATCTCTATTAAAAAAAAAAAAAAAAAAAAAGGCCGGGCACAGTGGCTCACGCCTGTAATCCCAGCACTCTGGGAGGCCAAAGTGGGTGGATCACCTGAGGTCGTGAGTTCAAGACCAGCCTGACCAACATGGAGAAACCCCGTCTCTACTATAATTACAAAATTAGTTGGACATGGTGGTGCATGCCTGTAATCCCAGCTATTTGGGAGATTGAGGCAGGAGAATTGCTTGAACCCAGGAGGCAGAGGTTGCACTGAGCTGAGATTGCGCCATTGCACTCCAGCCTGGGCACCGAGAGCAAAACTTCCTCTCAAAAAAAAAAAAAAAAAAAAAAAATAGCTGGGCATGGTGGCTCACGCCTGTAATCCTAGCACTTTGGGAGGCTGCGGCAGATGAATCACAAAGTCAGGAGTTCAAGACCAGCCTGGCCAATATGGTGAAACACCGTCTCTACCAAAAACACAAAAATTAGCCGGGCGTGGTGGTGGGTGCCTGTAGTCCCAGCTACTCAGGAGGCTGAGGCAGGAGAATCACTTGAACTCGGGAGGTGGTGGTTGCAGTGAGCCGAGATCGCACCACTGCACTGCAGCCTGGATGACAGAGCAAGACTCTGTCTCAAAACAAAAAAACAAAACAAAAAAAATAGGCTTGGAGTGGCGTCTCACACCTGTAATCCCAGCACTTTGGGAGGCCAAAGTGGGAGGACAGTTTGAGCCCAGGAGTTTGAGACCAGCCTGGGCAACACAGTGGAACCCTGTCTCTACCAAAAATAAAACTGGCCAGGTGTGGTGGCTCCCGCCTGTAATCCCAACACTTTGGGAGGCCAAGGTGGGCAGATCACCTGAGTTCAGGAGTTCAAGACCAGCCTGGCCAACATGGCAAAACCCCATCTCTACTAAAAATACAAAAAAATTAGCCTGGCGTGATGGCAGGCGCCTATAATCCCAGCTACTCGGGAGGTTGAGGCAGGAGAATCACTTGTACTTGGGAGACGGAGGTTGCAGCGAGCCCCCATGCTATTGCACTCCAGCCTGGGCAACAAGAGCGAAACTCCAACTCAAAAAAAAAAAAAAAATAGCTGGGTGTGGCAGCATGCAACTGTAATCCCAGCTATTTGGGAGGCTGAGTTGGGAGGACTGCTTAAGCCTGGGAGGTTGAAGCTGCAGTGAGCCAGGATCACAACACTGCACTGTAGCCTGGGTGACAGTGAGACTCTGTCTCAAAAAATATTAAGTTAAACATAAAAAAAAGAAAAAACAAAGAATAAGCATGTGTACGGCCGGGCGCGGTGGCTCACGCTTGTAATCCCAGCACTTTGGGAGGCCGAGGGGGGTGGATCACGAGGTCAGGAGATCGAGACCACGGTGAAACCCTGTCTCTACTAAAAATACAAAAAATTAGCCGGGCGTGGTGGTGGGCACCTGTAGTCCCAGCTACTCGGAGAGGCTGAGGCAGGAGAATGGCGTGAACCTGGGAGGCAGAGCTTGCAGTGAGCCAAGACTGCGCCACTGCACTCTAGCCTGGGCGACAGAGCAAGACTCCGTCTCAAAAAAAAAAAAAAAAAAAGGCATGTGTAGTATTCTCCAGCTATCATTTTCATCAGCTGGATTTTCAGGGTCCCCCGCCTCCACTCCATGAAGAGGAAGAAAATGAGAATTAGAATCATGGGTAAAATGTTCACATGGACTCCTTAATGCATGAGAAAACATGGAGGGAGGGAGCAGGGTTAGGACAGCTGAGGAGAAAAACATAAACATTCAACTTACTTTGGGAGTTCTTTGTCTTGAAGGGATCCCATCAAGTATAGCAATGGCATCTTTATCTTGTTTTAGCATTGTATAACATTCAGCCATTTTGTATTTCACTTCAATTTCAGATGGAAGACACTAAAAGACAATGGAAATATCTATTTGAAACATTATTCCAACAATATGACAGTTCTTCAAAACGTTAAACATAGAGTTATCATATGACCCAGCAATTCTTTTTTTGTTTTTGTTTTTGTTTTTTTTTTGAGACAGGGTCTCTCTCTGTTGCTTAGGCTGCAGTGCAGTGGTGCAAACATGATTTACTGCAGTCTTAGACTCCTAGTCTCAAGCGATCCTCCCACCTTGGCCTTCTGAGTAGCTAGGACTAAAGGTGTGTACCACCATGCCCAGTTTTGTAAAGACAGGGGTCTCACTATGTTGCCAAGGCTAGTCTCAAACTCCTGACCTCAAGTCCTCCTACCTCCGCCTCTGGAAGTGCTTGGATTACAGGTGTGAGCCACTGTGCCTGGCCTCATCTTCTACATCTAATCAGCTATCATCTAAATCAGTGGTCCCCAACCTTTTTGGCACCAGGGACCAGTTTCATGAAAGACAATTTTTCCACAGATGGTGGGTGAGGGGGTGGTTTCAGGATGAAACTGTTCCACCTCAGATCAGGCATTAGTCAGATTATAATAAGGAACACACAACCTAGATCCTAGCATGTGTAGTTCACAATAGGGTTTGTATTCCTATAAGAATCTAATGCCGTAGCTGATCTGACAGGAGGCGGAGCTCGGGCAGTAATATTCACTAGCCCTCCACCTACCTCCTGCTGTGCAGCCTGGTTCCTAACAGACCAGGTACTGGGGCTTGGGGACCCCTGTTCTAAATTCTTGGGAGTCTTTCTCAAAAAAAAAAAAAAAAAAAAAAAATCACAATTCTATCTCCAATTACCTGACTTTGTGGAGTAGATGCAGAATTTCCAGTTGAAGGTCTCACTTTTGAAGTTTTACTTAGCGCTTTCTTCTGCTGTAAAGCCATGGTATACTTACTCACAGCATTCCGATATTCCTTATCATGAAAGAGAGAATCTGCATGATACACCAAAAGCTGGTACTTCTGAGATGGGGAGAATAACTCACTAGAAAACAAAAGAGAAAATGTAATACATCTTTTCCTCCCTTTCAATCCAAGCTCCCCCAACTTTTTTTTTTTTTTTGAAATAGATTCTCACTCTGTCACCCAGGCTGGAGTGCAGTGGCATGATCTCGGCTCACTGCAACCTCCATCTCCCGGGTTCAAGTGATTCTCCTTCCTCAGCCTCCCGAGTAGCTGAGATTACAGGCACATGCCACCACACCCAGCTAATTTTTGTTTTTTTAGTAGAAACGGGGTTTCGCCATGTTGGCCAGGCTGGTCTCAAACTCCCGACCTCAAGTGATCTACCTGCATAGCCTTCCAAAGTGCTGGGATTACAGGCGTGAGCCACCATGCCCGGCCACCAGGCCCTTTTAACAGTCTGATATATATCTATCCATACTCTCATATTAAGATGAAGTATAGAGAAACCTCACCACTTTGAATCGTTTTTAAAAATAGGCTGCACAGGCTGGGCGCGGTGGCTCACGCCTGTAATCCCAGCACTTTGGGAGGCTGAGGGGGGCGGATCTCAAGGTCAGGAGATCGAGACCATCCTGGCTAACGCGGTGAAACCCCATTTCTACTAAAAAATACAAAAAATTAGCTAGGCACAGTGGCAGGCGCCTGTAATACCAGCTACTTGGGAGGCTGAGGCAGGAGACTGGCATGAACCCAGGAGGCTTGTAGTGAGCCAAGATCATGCCACTGCACTCCAGCCTGGGCGACAGAGCCAGACTCCATCTCAATAACAACAACAACAAAAAAATAATGCACAAAAAGAAGTTTGAAAAGACCTGAAAGCTCTTCAAATACTAAATAAAGGCCGGGCACGGTGGCTCACGCCTGTAACCCCACCACTTTGGGAGGCCGAGGCGGGCAGATCATGAGATCACAAGACCGAGATCATCCTTGCCAACACAGTGAAACCCCAGCTCTACTAAAATTACAAAAATTAGCTGGGAGTGGTGGCAGGCGCCTGTAGTCCCAGCTACTCGGGAAGCTGAGGCAGAATTGCTTGAACCCAGGAGGTGGAGGTTATAGTAAGCCGAGATCACGCCACTGCACTCGCACTCCAGCCTGGCGACAGAGCGAGATCTTGTCTCAAAAAAAAACAAAAAACAAAAAACAAAAAACAAAACCCAAAGAAAATGCCACTATAAAAGGAGAATGGGGGGCTGGGCGTGGTGGCTCATGCCTATAATCCCAGCACTTTGGGACACCAAGGCAGGCGGATCACCTGAGGTCAGGAGTTTAAGACTAGCCTAACCAACATGGTGAAGCCGTCTCTACTAAAAATACAAAATTAGCCGGGCGTGGTGGCGCATGCCTGTAATCCCAGCTACTCAGGAGGTTGAGACAGGAGAATCACTTGAACCCGGGAGGCGGAGGTTGCTGTGAGCCGAGATTGCACCACTACACTCCAGCCTGGGCGACAAGAGTGAAACTCTGTCTTGAATAAAAAAGAACGGGAAAGCCAATGGGATAGCAAGAGGATTGGCCTTGATAAAAGTTTATTTAGGCTGAGCTCAGTGGCTTGCACCTGTAATCCGAGCACTTTGGGAGGCCAAGGCAGGCAGATCACTGAAGGTTGGGAGTTTGAGACTAGCCTGGCCAATAAGGTGAAACCCCGTCTCTCGTAAAAATACAAAAATTAGCCAGGTGCGGTGGCGAATGCCTGTAATCCCAGCTACTTGGGAGGCTAAGGCAGGAGAATGACTTGAACCTGGGAGGCAGAGGTTGCGGTGAGTCGAGATCATGCCACTGCACTCCAGCCTGGGTGACAAGTGAAACTCCGTCTCAAAAAAAAAAAGAAAATACAAAAATTAGCCAGGCATGGTGGTGCATGCCTGTAATCCCAGCTACTTAGGAGGCTAAGACAGGACACTCGCTTGAGCCCAGGAGACAGAAGTTGCAGTGGGCTGAGATCATGCCATTGTACACCAGCCTGGGCAACGGGGAATGAAACCCTGTCTCAAAAAAAAAAAAAAAAGTAAACCTCACTAGCACTAGAATTATTACCTCCTTGAGTCTCAGGGATTTCAGGACAGTGTAAAGGAACCAATGTTTTAAAACTATTTATTTAACCTTGAGTATTACAGTCAAGAATTATAACTGCCTAGAAGTTGACCACCATTCCTAATGACGAATTCATATTTTCAACCTCCAATTCCACTCCTTCCCAAATAAGAGGAAGAAGTTTACTGTTTTTCTTTGACAAGTAAAAGCTATAGCAGGCCGGGCATGGTGGCTCATGCCTGTTGTAATCCCAGCCCTTTGGGAGGCCAAGGCAGGTGGATCACCTAAGTTCAGGACCTGACCAACATGGAGAAACCCCGTTTCTACTAAAAATACAAAATTAGCCCGGTGTGGTGGCACATGCCTGTAATCCCCGCTATTTGGGAGGCTGAGGCAGGAGAATCACTTGAATCTGGGAGGCAGCGGTTGTGGTGAGCAGAGATAGTGTGCCATTGCACTCCAGCCTGGGCAACAAGAGCCAAACTCCATCTCCAAAAACAAAAACAAGAAAAACAAAGTTATAGTTGCTTATATGAAAGAACAGAATGAGCTGAATAATTTTTTTTTTTTTTTTTTGAGAAGGAGTCTTACTCTGTCGCCCAGGCTAGAATGCAGTGGCACAATCTCGGCTCACTACAATCCCCGCCTCCAGGGTTCAAGCAATTCTCCTGCCTCAGCCTCCCGAGTAGCTAGGATTATAGGCGACTGCCACCTCGCCCAGCTAATTTTTGTATTTCTAGTAGAGACGGGGTTTCGCCATGTTGGCCATGGCTGGTCTCAAACTCCTGACCTCACGATCCACCCACCTCAGCCTCCCAAAGTGCTGGGATTACAGGCGTGAGCCACCGTACCTGGCCGAGTCGAATAATTCTGTAGATAGTTAATTTCTCAACAAGCTAGGCACAGTGGCTCACACCTGTAATCCCAACACTTTGGGAGGTTGAGGTGGGAAGACTGCTTGAGCCTAGAGTCTGATCAACATAGTGAGATCTTGTCTCTTAAAAAAAAAAAACAAAAAAACAGCTTTCTGGTCTCGGCCGCAGAAGCGAGATGACGAAGGGAACGTCACCGTTTCGGAAGCGTCGCAATAAGACGCACACATTGTGCCGCCGCTGTGGCTCTAAGGCCTACCACCTTCAGAAGTCGACCTGTGGCAAATGTGGCTACCCTGCCAAGCGCAAGGGAAAGTATAACTGGAGTGCCAAGGCTAAAAGACGAAATACCACCAGAACTGGTCGAATGAGGCACCTAAAAATTGTATACCGCAGATTCAGGCATGGACTCCGTGAAGGAACAACACCTAAACCCAAGAGGGCAGCTGTTGCAGCATCCAGTTCATCTTAAGAATGTCAACAATTAGTCATGCAATAAATGTTCTGGTTTTAAAAAATAAAAAAAAATAAAAAAATAAAAAAATACATTAGTATGATTTGATTAGTATGATTTATCATATATTAGTATGAATACCCTTTGCAGGAGGAAGGGACAATTGGAGAGTGATTACTAACAGACACAGAGTTTCTTTTTGTTGGGATAATGAAAACTTTCTGGAGTTAGATCATGGTGATGATCATACAATTTTGTAAATACACTAAAACCCACAGAATTGCATTATTGTGGCCATGTGCGGTGGCTTATGCCTATAATCCTAGCTACTTAGAGGCTGAGGCAGGAGAATCGCTTGAACCTGGGAGGTGGAGGTTGCAGTGAGCCAAGATCCCACCACTGCACTCCAGCCTGGGTGACAGAGAGAGAGACTCTGCCTCAGGCAAAAAAAAACCCAAAAAAACAAAAAACGGGGCCGGGGCGGTGGCTCACGCCTGTAATCCCAGCACTTTGGGAAGCTGAGGCAGGTGGATCACAAGGTCAGGAGATCGAGACCATCCTGGCTAACACGGTGAAACCCTGTCTCTACTAAAAATACAAAAAATTAGCCAGGTGTGGTGGCAGGCGCCTGTAGTCCCAGCTACTTGGGAGGCTGAGGCAGGAGAATGGCGTGAACCTGGGAGGTGGAGCTTGCAGTGAGCCAAGATAGTGCCACTGCAGTCCGGCCTGGGCGAAAGAGGGAGACTCCGTCTCAAAAAAAAAAAAAAAAAAAAAAAAACGGCCAGGAGCGGTGGCTCATGCCTGTAATCCCAGCACGTTGGGAGGCCAAGTAGGGAGGATTACCTGAGGTCAGGAGTTTGACCAGCCTGGCCAACACGTTGAAACCCCATCTCAGGCCGGGCGTGGTGGCTCACGCTTGTAATCCCAGCACTTTGAGAGGCCGAGGCGGGTGGATCACGAGGTCAGGAGATCGAGACCACAGTGAAACCCCGTCTCTACTAAAAATACAAAAAAAATTAGCTGGGCGTGGTGGCGGGCGCCTGTAGTCCCAGCTACTCGGAGAGGCTGAGGCAGGAGAATGGCGTGAACCCGGGAGGCGGAGCTTGCAGTGAGCCCAGATCGCGCCACTGCACTCCAGCCTGGGTGACAGAGCGAGACTCCGTCTCAAAAAAAAAAAAAAAAAAAAATTAAAAAATTAAAAATTAAAAAAATTAAAAAAAAATTAAAAAAAGAAACCCCATCTCTACTAATAAGAAAATTAGCCAGGCGTGGTGGTGGGCGCCTGTAATCCCAGCTACTTGGAAGGCTGAGGGAGAACTGCTTGAACCCAGGAGGCGGAGGCTGCAGTGAGCCGAGATCACGCCACTGCACTCCAGCCCTGGCGACAGAGCGAGACTCAGTTTCCCCAAAAAACAGAAAAAAACAACAAAAAAAGAGTATAGTCTAGATGACTTAAGTTTTCAAACTCTGTGATTCTATGTATGTAGTGAGAAATAACCATTTGATGCTTAGATACAAAAGTATTATTACACCCACAGAAAGCATTCAGATATTCATATAACACACATGTCTACTTACACATGCATAAGTTATCTCTCTAATGATACACGAAAAAATAGTTATTGCCTCTGGAGAAAGGAAATGGTGGGGTGAGGTTCAAGACTCAGGGAAAGATACTGATCTGCATGCCCCTCCTCCACTGTTTGAATTTAATAATGTCTATTCCTATTCCACAAGAAATTTTAAAGTATACATCATGAAGGTCAGAACTTAAACATGTCCTGAAGCTAGGAAACTGCCAATCTAACCTAATATGAAAAAGCATGGGCTAAACTTCGTCTAGCCAGAGAATTAAACTGTTTCAAACTATCCTGTAACATCTTTAAGAACTAAGAGTAGTAACTAGGGCCTAAATCTCCAAAAGTGGAAACTGTATGCTTTCACACATCACTCAGAACCAAGTGAAAGGCTCCAGAATAAACACATAAGGCTGACAGAGACCAGGGCTCCTGTCAACATGAAGTGGATGGTGGCAAAATGACCGGTCTCACTAGTAAGGTCCAAAGCATATTAATGAGGCCGGGCTCGGTGGCTCACGCCTGTAATCCCAGCACTTTGGGAGGCCTAAGTCATGGGGATCACTTGAGGTCAGGAGTTTGAGACAAGCCTGGCCAGCATGATAAAACCCCATCGCTATTAAAAAAAAAAAAAAAAAAATTAGCCAGGCTTGGTGGTGCGAATCTGTAATCCCTGCTACTCAGGAGGCTGAGGTGGGAGGATCACTTGAGCCCGGGAGGTGGAGGCTGTAGCGAGCCGAGATTGCACCACTGCACTCCACCCTGGGCAACAAAGCAAGACTCTGTCTGAAAAGCAAAACAAAACAAAACACCAAAGCGCACTAATGAAAATCCAATGGGCAGCAGCAGCTGCATCGTAAGCACTTAAAGGACTTTTCCCTTCTGACCTAGACCAGCTTCTATAGCAGGCCAAACACTAATACATCTACAGAGTAGAAGTTTCCATTATAACGCCATTTGGAGGTAGCAGACTGGTGGCTCAGAATGGAGACTCTCCAGTCAGAGAAGATCAGGTCCAGGCATCGTACTCCTCCATTTATTGGATGTGTGAACTTGGACAAGGGTATTTCACCTCCCTGAGGTTGTACTCACTTCCTCAACACACTCAATAAGCATGTGAGTGCTTACTGTGCACAGCCACTGCGCTTTCAATTGGTGGGTGATGCAAACGGTAGAAAAGTGGGAGTACCCGAGAGTCCTGGGAGTCAGAGAAGGCTCTTTAGGAGAAATATCCAGGCTAAAACCTGAAAGAGGAGGCAGCGCTGAGATGAGGACCGTCGCAGCAGGAACAGCAAGTACAAGGGCCCAGAGAAGAGAACACGCTTGGTGCATTCAAATAACACAAAGAGGCCAGGCGCGACGGTTCACGCCTGTAATCCTGAAACTTTGGGAGGCTGAGGCGGTGGGATCACCTGAGGTCAGAAGTTCAAGACCAGACTGGTCAATATAGTGAAACTCCGTTTCTACTAAAATTACAAAAATTAGCTGGGCGTGCGGTGCTCGCCTGTAATTCCAGCTACTTGGTTGGCTGAGGCAGGAGAATCGCTTGAACCCAGGAAGCGGAGGCTGCAGTGAGCCAAGATCGCGCCACTGAACTCCAGCATGGGCGACAGAGCGAGGCTCTGTCTCAAAAAAATAAAAATAAATAAACAAAAACAAATAACAGACAGAATAGCCAGGGAGGCTGGAGAGCAGTGAACAGAGTAATGAGATGAAGATGCAAAGAGTGGAGGGCAGATATTTGCCTTCAGAGGCCACGGGAAAGAATTTTCATGAGTGCAATAAAGGATTTTTTTTTTTTTTTTTTTGAGACGGAGTCTCGATCTGTCACCCAGGCTGGAGTGCAGTGGCGCTATCTCGGCTCACTGCAAGCTCCGCCTCCCGGGTTCACGCTATTATCCTGCCTCAGCCTCCGGAGTAGCTGCGACTACAGGCGCCCGCCACCACGCCCTGCTAATTTTTTTTCTATTTTTTTAGTAGAGACGGGGTTTCACCGTGTTAGCCAGGATGATCTCGATCTCCTGACCTCGTGATCCGCCCGCCTCGGCCTCCCAAAGTGCTGGGATTACAGGCATGAGCCACTGCGACCGGCCAATAAAGGATTTTAAGCAGGAGAGGGACATGCACTCAAGGATGGAATCAGCCCAGTGCTTCAAAGAAACAAGAAAGCCGCCACGCCCACCCATTAATGGAGTCTCCCGTTTCCTTTTTCTAAGACAGGCTGTCGTTCTGTCGCCCACGGTAAAGGACAGTGATGCGACCACGGCTCACTGCAGCCTCGACCTCCTGGGCTCAAGAGATCCTCCCGTCTCGGCCTCCCAAAGTGCTCGTATTACAAGCCTGAGCCACCGCGCCCGGCCCCGTTTTCAGGGGTTTCCCAAGGCGAGAAAGCGGACCCTACTGATACACTTAACGGGGGGCCCAATCTCAGATGCGGGGGGCTAGCACATAAAAACCAGGAGGCTGGGTCCCTGAGCTGCAGCGAGAGAAAAAAACGTTCTTCTGGAAGGAGCCGAGAGGGAAGGATTCAGCCTAGCGATGTGACGGTCGCGCTGCTCCGCGACAGGTGCCTCAGGAAACCCTCGCCTGGGTCGTCCTCAGAGCCTCTGCCTTCTATGTCTCCAAGCCGCCGCTGGCCACATCCCCGCGGGGACTTGAGGCCGGCACCCAGTGAACCCAACTTGCGCTCCGAGGTCTGCTCCGCTCCAGGACGCCCTCGCAGACCCCGGAGCCTCCGCTGGCGCCGGCGGCCGTTCCTTCCCGCCTGTTCCCACGTGCCCTGAGCCCCAGCTCCCAGACCGCCGCCGCTTTCTCCTCAGCCCCAGGCAGCTCCCCGCCTCAACTCACGGGTTGTTATTACTCATTGTAAGTAACAAGCTGCTGAGGAGCCGCACGTTGGAGTGCAGCCCCGCGGCCGCCATGTCCCGCACGTGGTCTATCACATTCATCGTGCTCTGCAAAGCCGCTGGCAGCGGCGGCAGCACTGACTCAAAAAACCGGTAGAGGATCCTTAGGGAAGACTCTAAAATGGCGGCGTCGCCGGGGTCCATCAGGTCCACAGGCGGCACCACCCCCAAGCAAGAGGTAACTACTGAAGTGCCCGAATAAAAAGAAACTCGAGTCCCTGCTCCTGTGGTGGTCCCTTTCAGGTGAAATGAGTTGTTATTTTTACGCAAAAATTACGTCATCATCCTAAACTGCAAATTTTACCGAGGATTTACAATGAGACAAAAGACACCTTAGTAAGACTACTCGGTCAATTTGAATGAGTCTGAGAGAAATTTGTGCCTCTCAGAAGTTAAAATGTGTGGGCATTTACCAGAAATAAAATACAGTAAGGTGACGAAAAACGCTCCAACTGGAATTAAATATTCTAATCGGGCGCCAGGAACAGACCTAACGGCTTTTACAGTCGCGCATGCGCACCAGGCTGGAGCCGCCGCGCCCCTCCTCAGGTGTTTTGTGTTCCTGCCAAAGTCAGGCTTCCGCCCTGGAGGAACTGCTTGGTTCGAGGGGCATATTTCACCATGTAAAATTATTCCCTAGATCCGAGGAAATAAAGGCTGGATCCAGGAATTAGCTGATACGCATATAAACCAGCATGTGTCTGGCACACTTAACGTTTTACAAAAGTTTTACACAAGTTATTGGACGTTCACAACAATCCATAAAGTTGAAGTTGTCATTCCCTTCCCACAAGGGAAGAAACTGCCTGCTTAAATTTTGTGCTCAGGTTGTTAAATGGTAGACTTGGAATCAGATCGACTGGTTAATTATGTTGGATCGCAAACTCAAATGTATACAGGGACCAGGGAGGTAACTGAGCCAATGAGGCAGTTTAGGTAGTTGAGAGTCCGAATATTCTCCACAATCATCCTCTCAGATCTAGCCTATCGCTCCTTTCTTGAAGGAGACAGTCGTTTTGGTCTATATTTTGTTTTCATTTGATTTTTACAGTAATAGATGCAAAAAAAATGCTCTGAAAAAATCACGGTGTATATTCATCAGTCAACTTTTTCAGCTCTTACATTTTGTCACAGTCGAAGCTCCTGTAGATCCTTTTCCCATCTCATCCCCTACTCTAGTTTCCTGGATGTATGAGACCTTCTATTTGATTTTGGTGGGCATCATCACTGTGAACTTTTTTTTTTTTTTTTGAGTCGGGAGTTTTGCTCTTGTCGTCCAGGCTGGAGTGCAAATTCTCAGCTCACTGCAACCTCCGCCTCCCGGGTTCAAGGAATTCTCCCTGCCTCAGCTTCCCAAGTAGCTGGGATTACAGGCGCCCGCCACCACTGTCATGTGCGTCTGTGTGAAGAGATCACCAAACAGGCTTTGTGTGAGCAACAAGGCTGTTTATTTCACCTGGGTGCAGGTGGGATGGTAGCAGCACCAGCCACAGACAAAACTCCTCAGACACTGAGTTAAAGAAGGAAGGAGTTTATTCAGCTGGGAGCATCAGCAAGGCTCCTGTCTCAAGAGCCGAGCTCCCCAAGTGAGCAATTCCTGTCCCTTTTAAGGGCTCACAAGTCTAAGGGGGTCCACGTGAGAGAGTCGTTTGAGCAAGCAGGGGGTATGTGACATGCACCGGTGGTCAGAGTGAAACAGAACAGACCGGGAAGTTTCACAATGTCTTTCTATAATCTATAGATAACATCAGTTGCTAGGTCAGGGGTCAGTTAAGGCAGGAACCGGCCATTTTCACTTCTTTTGTGATTCTTCAGTTACTTCAGGCCATCTGGATGTATATGTGCAGGCTTGGGCTCAGAGGCCTGACATTCCTGTCTTCTTATGTTAATAAGAAGAATAAAATGAAATAGTTGTAAAGTGTTGGGGCGGCGAAAATTTTTGGGGATGGTATGGAGAGATAATGGGCAATGTTTTTTAGGGCTGCTTCAAGTGGGATTGGGGGCAGCGTGGGAACCTAGAGTGGGAGAGATTAAGCTGAAGGAAGATTTTGTGGTAAGGGATGATATTGCAGGGTTGTTACAAGGAGCATTTGTTGTATAGAATGATTGGTGATGGCCTGGATGCGGTTTTGTATGAATTCAGAAACTAAATGAAAGACACAAGGTCCGAATTAAGAGAAGGAGAAAAAAAGGTATAACTAAGAATTGGGAAGACCCAGGACATCCAATTAGAGAGTGCTCAAGGGAGTTCAGCATAATTACTTGCTTGGTTGGTGAGTTTTTGGGCTCTATTCTTGACAGAGTCCTCCTTTTTAAGTTGGAGGCTGAGCTTGGTGAGGTGTGTTTTTAAAAGACCATTAGTTCATTCTACCTTTCCTGAAGATTGAGGACAGTAAGGGGTATGAAGTTTTCACTGAATACCAAGAGCCTGAGAAACTGCTTGGGTGATTTGACTAGTAAAGGCCAGTCCGTTATCGGACTGTATAGAGGTGGGAAGGCCAAACCGAGGAATTACGTCTGACAGAAGGGAAGAAATGACCACGGTGGCCTTCTCAGACCCTGTGGGAAAGGCCCCTACCCATCCAGTGAAAGCGTCCACCCAGACCAAGAGGTTTTTTAGTTTCCTGACTTGGGGCATGTGAGTAAAGTCAATTTGCCAGTCCTGGGCGGGGGCAAATCCCCGAGCTTGTTGTGTAGGGAAGGGAGGGGGCCTGAACAATCCCTGAGGAGTAGTAGAATAGCAGATGGAACACTGAGAAGTGATTTCCTTGAGGATAGATTTCCACAACGGAAAGGAAATGAGAGGTTCTAAGAGGCGGGCTAGCAGCTTGTAACCTACATGGAAGAGGTTATGAAATGACGACAGAATAGAATGGGCCTGTGAGGCTGGAAGGAGATATTTTCCTTGGTCCAAGGACCATTTGTCTTGTGTGGGAAGAGATTGATAGGTGGAAGTTTCAGTAGAGGAGTAGGTGGGAGTGACCAGATGAGAAGGAGAAAAATTGGCTGTGAGGGACAGAAGTTGGAAGGCTAAGCTGCTTCTTTAGCTACCTTGTCAGGGTAAGTGTTGCCCTGAGCGTTGGGATCTGATGCCTTTTGGTGGCCCTCGCAATGAATGACTCCAGCTTCCTTTGGAAGTAAAGCGGCCTTGAGAAGAGTTTTTACTAAAGAGGCATTAATGACAGAGGACCCTTGAGTAGTGAGGAAACCTCTTGCAGCCCATATAACAGCATGGTGGTGTAGGATATGGAAGGCATATTTAAAGTCAGTATAAATATTGATGCCTAGTCCTTTTGCAAGAGTGAGGGCCTGAGTTAAGGCAATTAGTTCGGCTTGCTGAGAGGTAGTGCAGGGGGGCAGAGCAGTAGCCTCAATGATAGATGTGGAAGATACTATAGCATAGCCTGCCTTTGCTGGTGAGTGGCGATTAGGCCTGGTGGAACTGCCATCAATAAACCAAGTGTGATCAGGGTGAGGAACAGGAAAGAAGGAAATATGGGGAAATGGAGTGAATGTCAGGTGGATCAGAGAGATACAGTCATGGGGGTCAGGTGTGGTATCCGGAATAATGTGGGGGCTAGCCTAAAACAGTAAGGTCAAGTTGTTTGGACAGAAAGGCTACAGAGCACAGTCCCAACTCTTGTGCAAGAATTTTGACCACACAGCCCTGTACTTTGGCTGTGTGTAATGAAAAGGGTTGGGCTGAGTTAGGGAGAGCTAGTGTGGGAGCAGCTTCTAGGGCTGTTTTTAAGGAATGGAAAGAGGAGTGGCAAAAGGATTTAGGATCTATGGAGTCAGCTAGGTTTGCTTTTGTGAGTTTATATAACGGTTTAGTCAGGATGGTAAAACTAGGTATCCAAAAGTGGAAGTACCTAACAATGCATAGGAAGGAAAGGAGTTGTTGTTTTGTAGAAGGGATTGGGGTTTGGGAAATTAGCCAGACACAATCAGCAGGGAGAGCACGTGTGTTTTCACAAAGAATTATGCCAAGATAGGTAATGGATGAGGAAGAAATTTGGGCTTGACTAAAGTAATGGGAGCCGGCCGGGCACGGTGGCTCAAGCCTGTAATCCCAGCACTTTGGGAGGCCGAGGCGGGTGGATCACGAGGTCAGGAGATCGAGACCATCCTGGCTAACACGGTGAAACCCCGTCTCTACTAAAAATACAAAAAATTAGCCGGGCGTTTTGGCGGGCGCCTGTAGTCCCAGCTACTCAGCAGGCTGAGGCAGGAGAATGGCGTGAACCGCGGGAGGCGGAGCTTGCAGTGAGCCGAGATCCCACCACTGCACTCCAGCCTGGGGGACAGAGCAAGACTCCATCTCAAAAAAAAATAAATAAATAATAATGGGAGCTGTCTGTGAAGCCTTGTGGCAGTACAGCCCAGGTAATTTGCTGAGCCTAATGGGTGTCAGGGTCAGTCCAAGTGAAAGTGAAGAGAGGCTGTGATGAAGTGTGCAAAGGAATAGTAAAGAAAGCATGTTTGAGATCCAGAATAGAATAATGGGTTAATGGAGGGGTTGTGGAGGGAGGTATTGAGGATAGGAGAGTATATGGCTTTGGCACCATGGGTTGGATAGGCAAGACAATTTGGTGGATAAGGCACAGATCCTGAACTAACCTGTAAGACTTGTCTGGTTTTTGGACAGGTAAAATGGGGGAATTGTAAGGAGAGTTTATAGGCTTTAAAAGGCCATGCTGTAACAGGCAAGTGATAACGGGGCTTTAATCCTTATAAAGCATGGCAGGCTAAGGGTGATTAGGTTTTAATGGGCTGGTAAGGGGTGCATGATCGGTCTCCAAGGAGGGAGTAGAGGTGTCATATACTTGTGGATTAGGGTGGGGAGATACAAGGGGAGGATGTGAAGGAGTCTTTGAACTGGGGAAAAGGGCAATAATGAGGTGTGGCTGTAGCCTAGGAATAATCAGGGAAGCAGATAATTTAGTTAAAATGTCTCAACCTAATAAGGGAGCTAGACAGGTGGGGATAACTAAAAAAGAGTGCATAAAAGAATGTTGTCCAAGTTGGCACCAGAGTTGGGGAGTTTTAAGAGGTTTAGAAGCCTGGCCGTCAATATCCACAACAGTTATGGATGCAAGGGAAACAGGCCCTTGAAAAGAAGGTAATGTGGAGTGAGTAGCCTCCGTATTGATTAAGAAGGGGACGGACTTACCCTCCACTGTAAGAGTTACCCAAAGCGTCTGTGATGGTCCTGTAGGCTTCCGAGGTGATCGGGCAGTGTCAGTCTTCAGCCACTAAGCAGAGAAGATCTGGGAAGGAGTCAGTCAGAGAGCCTTGGGCCAGAGTTCCAGGGGCTCTGGGAGTGGCTGCTGGGTTGGACAGTCCAATTTCCAGTGGGGTCCCGCACAGATGGGACATGGCTTAGGAGGAATCCCAGGCTGCGGGCATTCCTTGGCCCAATGGCCAGATTTCCAGCACTTGAAGCAAGATCCTGGGGTAGGCGGTGTCAGGTCTCTGAGCCCAAGCTAAGCCATCATATCCCATGTGGCCCGCACGTATACATCCAGATGGCCTGAATCAACTGAAGATCCACAAAAGAGATGAAAATAGACTTAACTGATGAAAATACACCATTGTGATTTGTTCCTTCCAATCTAACTGATTGGATATAGTCTACCCTGCCCTTAAGAAGATACTTTGTAATATTCTCCCCCTCCCTTAAGAATGTACTTTGAGGCCGGGCGCGGTGGCTCACGCTTGTAATCCCAGCACTTTGGGAGGCCGAGGCGGGCGGATCACAAGGTCAGGAGATCGAGACCACGGTGAAACCCCGTCTCTACTAAAAAAAATACAAAAACTTAGCCGGGCGTGGTGGCGGGCGCCTGTAGTCCCAGCTACTCGGAGAGGCTGAGGCAGGAGAATGGCGTGAACCCGGGAGGCGGAGCTTGCAGTGAGCCGAGATTGCGCCACTGCACTCCAGCCTGGGCGAAAGAGCAAGACTCCGTCTCAAAAAAAAAAAAAAAAAAAAGAATGTACTTTGTACGCCTATCCCAAACCTATAAGAACTAATGATAATCCCACCACCCTTAGCTGACTCTCTTTTTGGACTCAACCTGCCTGCACCCAGGTGAAATAAACAGACTTGTTGCTCACACAAAGCCTGTTTGGTGGTCTCTTCACATGGATGCGCATGACAGGCAGTCCTGGAGGAATGCCTGGCCTCTGCGGTTCAGGCGTTTGGAAGTTCTTGTGTACTGGTGATGTGGCTGGGGTTTGTCTCACAGTGGAGGCAAGGAATTGCAACTCAGAAATACGTTGCTACTTGGCTGCCTCTATTATTGTACACCTTGAAGGTGAGGTTAATTAAGTCCTGTTGTGGGGTTTGAGGGCCAAAATCTAATTTCTGGAGCTTTTTTTTAATGTCAGGAGTGGGTTGGGTAATAAAATGTATATTGAGAATAAGACAGCCTTCTGGCCCTTCTGGCCCTTCTGGGTCTAGGACGGTAAAGCGTCTAAGGGTTGTTGCCAAATGGGCCATGGACTGGACTGGATTTTTATATTTGATGAAAAAAAGCCTAAACGCTAACTGATTTGGGAAAGGTCGGATAAAGAAAAAGGAGCACTAACCTTGACTATGCCTTTAGCCACAGCCACCTTTTTAAGAGGAAATTGTTGGGCAGGTTGGGGAGGGCTAGTTGTGGAACAAAACTGCAAGCCGGACCGGGTGTGAGGAGGGGAGGTGATAAAAGGATTATAGGGTGGGGGAGCGGAGGCTGAGGAAGAATTGGGACCTGGCTCGGCCTAGTGAGGAGCAGCCTGGGGAGGAGAGGTCAGATGGGTCTGTAGAAAAGGAAGATTCAAAAGACTCAGCAACGCTTTGGGTTGGGACTGAAGGGACAGGCGAGAGGGAAAGAAGGAGGATTTGGGACAAGTCACATTGGGAACAGAGACTAGGGAGGGACCGATGTGTAAAAGAATGCCTGGACGTCAGGCATCTCAGACCATTTGCCCATTTTTCGACAAAAATCATCCAGGTCTTGTAAAATGGAGAAATCAAAAGTGCCATTTTCTGGCTATTTAGAACCATTATAAAGTTTGTATTGGGGCCAAGTGGTGTTGCAGAAGAAAATAAGATGCTTAGGTTTTAGGTCAGGTGAGAGTTGAAGAGAGTTTAAGTTTTTAAGAACACAGGCTAAAGGAGAATATGCGGGAATGGAGGGCGGAAGTTTGCCCATAGTGAAGGAGGTGAGTTTAAAGAGAAAGGTAGAGACATGGAGAAGGGGGTGGTGAGCAGCCCTGGGCTGCAGTGTGGGTGAGCAGCCAAAGCAGGAATCCCTGCCACCAAGGGAATATGGGTGAATGACCAAGGCAGGCATCCCTGCAGTGATCGGACACCAATGAAGTGTGGGTGAATAATCAGGCAGGCATCCCCACAGTGATTAAACACCAAGGGAAGACTGTCTTCCCGAGTCCGTGACCGGTGCCAGAGTTTTGGGTCCATGGATAAAATGTGTCTCCTTTGTCTCTACTAGAGAGGAAAAGAACTGGAATTGGAATGACAGGGAAATTGAATTCCCAACATCAGGTGATCCGCCCACCTCAGCCTCCCAAAGTGCTGGGATTACAGCCCTGAGGCACCACGCCTAGCCTTAAATACTTTTTCTAAATATGTATATATCCAAAAACAATATATAACATTGTCATCTTGATAAATGGCAATTGACATCACCACTCAGCACATTGGGAGGAGCAGGAAAGTTGTAACAAACTGGAGTATGCCCTATCTACAGGGGCAGTTGCAACTTAATTTCAATATATTAGTCCCAGGCAGCTGGGAATTTTCTGTATCATTTGACTTTTCAAAAGAATTCATAGTTATAAATCTGGATTTTAAAATTTGAAGTATCCCTTTTTTTTTTTTTTTGAAACAGTTTCACTCTGTCACCCAGGCTGGAGTGCAGTGGCACGATCTTGGCTCACTGCAACCTCTGCCTCCTGGGTTCAAGCGATTCTTCTGCCGCAGCCTCCTCCCAAGTAGCTGGGACTACAGGCATGTGCCACCACATCCAGCTAATTTTTGTATTTTTGGTAGAGACCGGGTTTCACCATGTTGGCCAGGCTGGTCTCAAACTCCTGACCTCAAGGTGATCCACCCGCCTCCGCCTCCGAAAATGCTGGGATTACAGGCGTGAGCCACTGTGCCTGGACAAGTATTCCAATTTTTAAACATTGGCCAAAATGAAAATAACAAGAACTTTCTATGTATAGAAAACCAAAGCCTTGAAACATATTGTTTATACACTATCAGAAGAATGGATACATTTTGCTACATTTATGCAAGGAAATGCTATGCAACATTTAAAACATAAGTGAACTCTAACACATGAATTAATGTTAACATGGATAAATGTAAAAAGGTATATTGAACGACTAAAGCAAGTTGTAGAATTGTATCACTCTATGATATCATTTAAATAAAGTTTGAAAATGTACAGGATATTATACATTGTTTTTGTATACATACATATTTAGGAAAAGTATTTAAAAGTTCACAGAGAAGATGCCCACCAAAATCAAATTGAAGGTTACATCTAGGAAACAAGAATGGGGAATGAGATGGGAAAAGGATCTATGGGAGCTTCAACTGTGGCAAAATGTAAGAGCTAAAAAAGTTAAATGATGAAGATACAGGTATTCTTTTTTTTTTTTTTTGGAGACAGAGTCTCACTCTGTCACCCAGGCTGGAGTGCAGTGGTGCCATCTTGGTTCACGGCAACCTCCGCCTCCCAGGTTCAAGCAATTCTCCTGCCTCAGCCTTCCAAGTAGCTGAGACTACAGGTGAGGGCCACCACGCCCAGGTGATTTTTTGTATTTTTAGTAGAGACGGGGTTTCACTGTATTAGCCAGGATGGTCTCGATCTGACCTCGTGATCCGCGTGCCACTGCACCCGGCTGATACAGGTATTCTTTACATTGTCCTCCATAAATGGCACTGGGGAGACATTAAAAGCATAGAAATAGGCACTAGACTGCCTGGGTTTAAATCTCATTTTTGCCATTTATTATCTTAATTTTAAAGTCACTTAATTTTCCAGAACCTTAGTCACCCCTTCTGTGAAATGGGGGAGATATAACAGCACTTATTTAATGGGATTGTTGTAAAGATTAAATTAATTCATGGTGGGAAGCTTATTAAGGGCAGCATGGTAGAAGTGATCCACCCCAGGGCATAGGTTAGAGAGGGGTAGGTTGCACCACTGCGCACTCCAGCCTGGGCAACAGAGCAAGACTCCATCTCAAAAAAAAAAAAAAACAAACAACAACAGGCCAGGTGCAGTGGCTCATGCCTGTAATCCCAGCACTTTGGGAGGCTGAGACATGTGGATCACCTGATGTCAGGAGTTCAAGACGAGTCTGGCCAACATGGTAAAGCCCTGTCTCTACTAAAAATACAAAAATTAGCTGGGTGTGGTGACAGACAACTGTAATCCCAGCTACTTGGGAGGCTGAGGCAGGAGAATTGCCTGAACCCGGGAGGTGGAAGTTGCAGTGAGCCAAGATTGTGCCACTGCACTCCAGCCTGGGCAACAGAGCAAGATTCTGTCTCAGATAAATAAATAAATAAATAATTATAATATTATATAATATATTATTTATATTTATATATATTATATTGCTCTTGCCATATTGCCCAGGCAGGCAATATAATATATAAAATATATTATAATATATACAACATAAACTGTAATAATATTATGTATAATATAATAAAAATAATAAAATAGGCCATGTATGGTGGCTCAGGAGGCTGAGGCAGGAGGATCCCTGAGCCCAGGAGTTTGAGCCAGTCTAAGCAACACAGGGAGACCCCATCTGGAAAAAAAAAAAAATAGGACCGGGTGTGGTGACTCACGCCTGTAATCCCAGCACTTTGGGAGGCTGAGGCAGGCAGATCACGAAGTCAGCAGATGGAGACCATCGTGGCCAACACGGTGGGTGAAACGCCGTCTCTACTAAAAATACAAAAATTAGCTGGGCGTGCCGGGCGTGGTTGCTCATGCCCGTAATCCCAGCACATTGGGAGGCCGAGGAGGGCAGATCACGAGGTCAGGAGATCGAGACCATTCTGGCTAACACGGTGAAACCCCGTTCTCTACTACAAATACAAAAAATTAGCCAGGCATGGTGGCGGGCGCCAGTAGTCCCAGCTACTTGGGAGGCTGAGGCAGGAGAATGGCATGAACCAGGGAGGCGGAGCTTGCAGTGAGCCGAGATTGCGTCACTGAAAAATATAATTATATATATATTACTTTATATATATATTACTTTATATATATTACTTTATTTTATTTTTGAGATGGATTTGTCTATCACCCAGGTTGGATGATCTTCTGCCTCACCTCTGATGATTACAGGTTGCCACCACACCGGTAATTTTTGTATTTTTTGTAGAAACCCACTCTACTAAAAAACAAAAAATTACCAGGCTGGTGGTGGGTGTCTGTAGCCCACTACTGGAGAGGCTGAGGCAGGAAAAGGCTGGAACTGGAGGTGGATTGCAGTGAGAGATCCACCACTGCACCATCTGGCGACGGAGGCCGTCTCAAGAGCTGCTCTGGAGGTTGAACCAGCTAGGTGTACCACCATATCTAAGACACTTAGGACAACACCTAGCACACTGTGAGCACTGAGGGAGTGAAGGATGTGCCATCCCAAAATATGTCAAATTGGGCTGGGCATGGTGGTTGTAATCCCAGTACTTTGGGAGGCCGAGGCAGGCAGATCACTTGAGCTCAGGAGTTCAAGACCTGCCTAGGCAATATGGCAAGACCATGTCTGTACAAAAAAACACAAAAATTAGCCGGACATGGTGGTGCTCATCTATAGTCCCAGCTACCAGGGAGGCTGAAGCAGGGGAATCACTTGAGCCCAGGAAGTGGAGGCTGCAGTAAGCTATGATCCTACCACTGCACTCCAGCCTGGGTGACAAAGAGAGACTCTGTCTCAAAAATAAATAAATAAATAAAACAAAAATCCCAAAACTCCAAATATGCCAAATCGATATATCAATTATCGAGTTAAAAAGCATTAGAAAGGCTGGGCGCAGTGGCTCACGCCTGTAATTCAAGCACTTTGGGAAGCCGAGGCAAGCTGATCACTTGAGCCCAGGAGTTCAAGACCAGCCTGGCCAACATGGTAAAACCCTGTCTGTACTAAAAATACAAAAATTAGCTGGGCTTGGTGGTGCATGCTACTCAGGAGACCGAGGCATGAGAATCACTTTAACCTGGGAGGCGGAGGTTGCAGTGAGCCGAGATTGTGTCACTGCACTCCAATCTGGGTAACAGAGTGAGATTCCATCACCGAAGAAAAAAAAATAGAGAAAGTAAAGTTTCAGAAACAATGAGCTGACCACTGTTTTCCTGCATGTAACAAGTGATGAGGATTTATCTGGAAAAGGTACCCTCTCCATATAAGGGCAAGAAAATAGCCCTTATCTCCAGAGACTTAAAACTAAAGGCTACAATGGACCTCCATAAACATACTTAACAAAGTTACCTTTACTTTCACCAGTTTAGCACTCCCCCCATTTATCTCCTAGTGACTCCCCGGAAAAATTTACTGCCCCAGCCAGATTTTCTTTGTCCTGTCATTTCTTCTCAAATATATTGTTCTTTGTCTAAAACATATAAAGCATCTTATTTGGCCACTTCTTCAGACTTCAGTCTTTTGTGTAGACCCCCCCGTACATGTGAAACAAAGTTTGTACACTTTTCTCTTGTTAATCTGCCTGGTGTCAGTTCGTTTTCGATCCAGCTCAAAAACCCACTAAGAGTTAAAAGAGGGGCTGGAGGTGATCTCTGGGTCCCTTGCAGTGTAGCGGACTAATTTAGGAATCAGACCAAGGGGTTGAGGAGGATACTTATTATTTAATTATTTAGGTGCACTGACCCAGTCGGATTAACATCCAAAGGACTGAGCCCCTAACAAAGAGTCAAGTTACCTTTTAAGCATTTCATGGGGCAGGGGGAGATCTGTTCAGGGGGAAGCATATTACAGAAGTGAGAAACAAAGACAGTTATTCAGTTGAGACATGCATTACATCATTTCTTACTTTTCAAGGAAAAACATGTTTTATGACTTGAGTTTATCTATCTACTGACGTTGCAGCCACACAGCTAGAGAAACAGGGTCTTCACAATGCCTGGGAAAGGGAGAGATAAGGCTCACTAGCCACAAACAGAAAAACAGGCAGTTAATTTTTAAAGGAGTCCACCTTTTTCTCTTCCTCAGGGGGAATTGGGTTTTCTTACATACAACTGAGTTTTTGCTTACACATTCTTTAATTTCTTTTAATTCCTGTTCCAGAAGCACTATGTAAACGTTTGCTATTATACTTTTTTCTTTTCTTTTTTTCTTTTCTTTTTTCTTTTTTTTTTTTTTTGAGACAGAGTTTCCCTCTGTTGCCCAGGCTGGAGTGCAGTGGCATGATCTCAGCTCACTGCAAGTTCCGCCTCCCGGGTTCACGCCATTCTCCTGCCTCAGCCTCCTGAGTAGCTGGGACTACAGGTGCCCGCCACCATGCCTGGCTAATTTTTTGCATCTTATGGAGAAATAGCCATAGCATTTAGCAACATGAAAGTCATTGATGATCTCAACAAGAACATTTTCAGTGGCGCTTTGGTAAAGAGAAGGAGACAAATGTGAGACAATGCAGATAGATAATTCTTTTATTTTGAGACGGAGTCTTGCTCTGTCGCCCAGGCTAGAGTTCAACAGCATGATCTCGGCTCACTGCAACCTCTGCCTCCCAAGTTCAAGTGATTCTTCTGCCTCAGTCTCCCCAGTAGCTGGATTACAGGCATGGTCCACCATGCCCCCGCTAATTTTTGTGTATTTTAGTACAGAAGGGGTTTTACCATGTTGGCCAGGCTAGTATTGAACACTTGACCTCAGGTAATCTGCCTGCCTTGGCCTCCCACAGTGCTGGGATTACAGGTGTAAGCCACCTTGCCCAGCCAATAATTCTTTTTTTTTTTTTTTGAGACGAGATCTCGCCCTTTCGCCCAGGCTGGAGTGCAGTGGCACGATCTTGGCTCACTGCAACCTCCACCTCCTGGGTTCAAGTGATTCTCCTGCCTCAGCCTCCCAAGTAGCTGGGATTACAGGCATGCGCCACCCGCCCGGCTGGCTAATTTTTGTATTTTTAGTAAAGACGGGGTTTCACCATGCTGGCCAGGCTGGTCTCGAACTCTTGACCTGGTGATCCGCCTGCCTTGGCCTCCCAAAGTGCTGGGATTACAGGCGTGAGCCACTGTGCCCCGCCAATTCTTTTGAGGAGTTTTGCTGCAGAGAAGTGGTTCTCAACTGGGATGGAGGCAGGGTGGTGACTGTATTCCTAGGGGACATTTGGCAATGTCTGGAGACATCTGAGGTGGGGTGGGTGTTGCTTCTGGCATCGGGTAGATAGATAGTAGGGATGCTGCTAAACATTCTTTAATGTATAGGACAGCCCCCCACAGCAAAGTGGAGGAGAAATTTATATTCATGCCAGGCATGGTGGCTCACACCTGTAATCCCAGCTACTTGGGAAGCTGAGGCAGGAGAATCACTTGAACCCGGAGGTGGAGGTTTCAGTGAGCCGAGATTACGCCATGGCACTCCAGCCAGGGTGATAGAGGGAGATTCTGTCAAAAAGAAAAAAAAAATTTTTTTTAATTCATATATTTAAGTAACCAGTCCAAAATGTCAAAGTGTCAATGTGGAGAAGCCCTGTTGTAAAGCGAAGGAGGACATGGTTGGCAGCAGGTGGATGAAAGAGAGGATTTTTGGCTCTTTCTCTTTCCCTAAGCAGCCTGAGGTAATCTGTGAAAATGGTTCGCTATTCACTTGACCGGGAGAACCCCACAAAATCATGCAAATCAAGAGGTTCCAATCTTCGTGTTCACTTTAAGAACACTCGTGAAACTGCTCAGGCTATCAAGGGTATGCATATACGAAAAGCCACGAAGTATTTGGAAGATGTCACTTTACAGAAACAGTGTGTACCATTCCGACGTCACAATGGTGGAGTTGGCAGGTGTGTGCAGGCCAAGCAGTGGGGCTGGACACAAGGTCGGTGGCCCAAAAAGAGTGCTGAATTTTTGCTGCACATGCTTAAAAACGCAGAGAGTAATGCTGAACTTAAGGGTTTAGATGTAGATTCTCTGGTCATTGAGCATATCCAAGTGAACAAAGCACCTAAGATGCGCTGCCGGACCTACAGAGCTCATGGTCGGATTAACCCATACGTGAGCTCTCCCTGCCACGCTGAGATGATCCTTACGGAAAAGGAACAGATTGTTCCTAAACCAGAAGAGGAGGTTGCCCAGAAGAAAAAGATATCCCGGAAGAAACTGAAGAAACAAAAACTTATGGCACGGGAGTAAATTCAGCATTAAAATAAATGTAATTAAAAGGAAAAGAGGCCGGCCGCGGTGGCTCAAGCCTGTAATCCCAGCACTTTGGGAGGCTGAGGCGGGCGGATCACGAGGTCAGGAAATCGAGACCATCTTGGCTAACACGGTGAAACCCCGTCTCTACTAAAAATACAAAAAATTAGCTGGGCGTGGTGGCAGGCGCCTGTAGTCCCAGCTACTCGGAGAGGCTGAGGCAGGAGAATGGCGTGAACCCGGGAGGCGGAGCTTGCAGTGAGCCGAGAGCGCGCCACTGCACTCCAGCCTGGGCGACAGAGCGAGACTCCGTCTCAAAAAAAAAAAAAAAAAAAAAAGGAAAAGAAAAAAAAGAAGAGAGGATTTTTGTTTTCTGATCAGAGAAATATCATTTTTATATACTGATGGGAATGAAGGAGAATGTATCACTGGCTAACTGGTAGAAGAAAATTTGAGACTGGGCACAGTGGCTCGGGTCTGTAATCCCAGCACTTTGGGAGGCCAAGGTGGGCGGATCACTAGGTCAGGAGTTCAAGACCAGCCTGGCCAATATGGTGAAACTTCATCTCTACTAAAATTACAAAAATTAGTTGGGCGTGGTGGCGCATACCTGTAGTCCCAGCTACTCAGGAGGCTGAAGCAGAAGAATCGCTTGAACCCGGGAGGCAGAGGTTGCAATGAGCTGAGATTACACCACTGCACTCCAGCCTGGGTGGCAGAGTGAGACTCAAAAAAAAAAAAAAAAGAAAAGAAAAGTTGATAATTCCTACAAAGAAATGGAGCTAAATCACACCTGTGAAACTGATAAACTTACACAAAGAATATATGAAGCAAAAATATTTATAGAGAAAAAATTAGAGGCAAAAGGGGACCTACCTCCTCTGGAAATTATTTATTTATTTATTTATTTATTTATTTATTTATTTATTTATTTGAGACAGGGTCTCCCTCTGTTGCCCAGGCTGGAGTGCAGTGGCACAATCACACCTCACTGTAGCCTCAACTTCCCAGGCTTAAGTGATCCCTCCACCTCAGCCTCCCAAGTAGCTGGGACTATAGGCATGCACCAACACACCAAGCTAATTAAAAAAATTGAGTGTGTGTGTAGAGATGGGGTCTTGCTATATTGCCTAGGCTGGTCTTAAACTCCTGGGATCAAGCTGTCCTCCTGCCTTGGCCTCACAAAGTGCTGGATTACAGGTGTGAGCCACTGTGCCCAAATTTTATTTATTTATTTAGAGTTGTGTCTCTCTCTGTCACCCAGGCTGGAGTGCAGTGGCGAAATCATAGTTCACTGTAGCCTTGACCTCCTGGGCTCAGGCAATCCTTCCACCTCTGCCTCCTGAGTACTTGGGACTACAGGTGTGCAGTACCATGCCCAACTAATCTGGAAATTTCAAAATATTCATCTTGAAAATCAATTTATCAAAGAGAGGGTAGGTTCTACGGTTAGGTCCCATTAATATGATGTAATTCAGATCATACTGATTTTATTTTGTTTTATTTTGAGACAAGGTCTGGCTCTATCACCCAGGCTGGAGTGCAGTGGTGCAATCACAGCTCACTGCAACCTCTACCTTCTGGGCTCAAGAGGTAATCCCAGCTCAACCTTCCAAGAAGCTGGGAATACAGGTCAGGTACCTGCCACCACGCCCGGCTAATTTTTTTTGGTAGAGACAGGGGTTTTGCCATGTTGCCAGGCTGGTCTTGAACTGAGCTCAAGCTGAAACAGGAATTAAAATAAATCAAAAAATGTTTAAACAAAAACTCAGTTGTATATAAGAAAACCCAATTCCCCTTGAGGAAGAGAAAGAACTGGAGTCCTTTAAAATTAACTGCCTGTCTTTCTGTGGCTAGTGAGCCTTATCTCTCCCTTTCCCAGGCATTGTGAAGACCCTGTTTCTCTAGCTGTGCAGCTACAAGGTCACTAGACAGATAATCTCAAGTTGTAAAACATGTTGTTCCTTAAAAAGTACGAAATAATGTAATGAATGTCTCAATTAAATAACTGTCTTTGTTTCTCGCTTCTGTAATATGCTTCCGCCTGCACAGATCTCCCCCTGCCCCACGAAATGCTTGAAAGGTAACTTGATTCCTTGTTCAGGGCCCAGTCCTTTGGATGTTAATCTGACTTGGTCAGTGCACCTAAATAATTAAATAATTCCTCCTCAACCTCTCAGTCTGTCTAATTCCTTAATTATCCCGCAGCAAAGTGATCCACCCGCCTTGGCCTCCCAAAGTGCTGGGATTACACGCATGACCCACCATGCTTGGCCAGATCATACTGATTTTAATAATATTCAAAGGGCATGTATGGTGTTAAACCAACTTGGGACACACAGGAGATATATCCAAGGAGACTAGGCCTCCTCTTCCTCATGGAATCATATTCAGAAAGGATAATTTTGGAGCTGGAGGGCATGTTAAAGGTTATTTTCATTTTATGTGAGGAAACGGAAGTCCTGGGATGGTAATTGGCTGTGAATCATTAGGTCAGCTGCGTAACAGATGCAGAATGACGTGGATACTGTGGAGTGTTGGGTCAAATACATTGGAGGAACAATTTATAAATATAAATGTTCTGCTCCACTTAAGTTCATCTCTAAATGTCCAGCAGCCTCCTAAGAATGAAAATCTTTCCCAGCTGCATTAGACATTTTTCTTAGATCTGCCTTTTGTACAAGGGGAAAAACATAACACTTATAAATTGCTCTAAGGGAAACATTACTTAACATCCCTTAAGTGTCTCCTGGCAGTGATAGGTTTCCTTTCAGTGGAAAAATAACTTCAGGACAAAGAATTTCCCTGAACAACTGGAGGGAATATATACCACCAGCATCCCAACCGATTTTCCCTCTTTTCAGTAAAGAGGATTCTGAGATGTCCAGATGGTCATTTTTATTTATGAGATAGTCAGACAAGTAAAAAGACTTAAATAATGGTTTAGGGATAAATCTCAAGGGGATTTGTGATAAAATAGCAAATGGGTGACTTTTTAAAAGCACTCTGAAAGCAGGAACTCAGCTTGTATAACCATGTTCATTGCAGCATTCTTCACAGAAGATGGAAACAACCCAAGTGTCCATGAACAGATGGAGAAGCAAAATGTGGTCTGTCCCTACAAGGGAATATTATTCAGCTATAAAATAGAATGAAGGGCTGGACATGGTGGCTCACACCTCTAATCCCAGCACTTTGGGAGACTGAGGCAGAGAGATCACCTGAGGTCAGGAGTTCAAGACCAGCCTGGTCAACATGGTGAAACTCCATCTCTACTAAAAATACAACAATTAGCCAGGTGTGGTGGTGGGTGCCTGTAATTCCAACTACTCAGGTGGCTGAGGCATGAGAATCGCTTGAACCCAAGAGGCGGAAGTTGCAGTGAGCCGAGATTGCACCACTGCACTCCAGTCTGAGTGACAGCATGAGACTGTCTAAAAAAAAAAAAATGAAGTTCTGAGTTCTGATACGTGCTACAACATGGATGAATATGACTGAATCTCAAAAACATTACATTAAGTGAAAGAAGCCAAACACAAAAAGGACAAATATCGTAAGATTCCCTTTTTTTTTTTTTTTGAGACGGAGGTCTCCGTCTGTCACCCAGGCTGGAGTGCAGTGGCACAATCTCAGCTTACTCACTGCAACCTCCGCCTCCTGGGTTCAAGTGATTCTCCTGCCTCAGCCTCTCAAGTAGCTGAGATTACAGCTGCCCACCACCCTGCCCAGATAATTTTTGTATTTTTCTTAGAGATGGGGCTTTGCCATGTTGGCCAGGCTGATCTCAAACTCCTGACCTCAAGTGATCTGCCTGCCTCAGCTTCCCAAGGTGGTGGGATTACAGGCATGAGCCACTGTGCCCAGCTCACATGATTCCATTTATATGAAATGTCCAGGATAGGTGAATGCATACAGACAGAAAGTAGATTAGAGTTTACAGGGGCTGAATGGAAGCGGGGGAGTGGTTTAATGGGGACAGAGTTTCTATTGGGGTGATAAAAAAGTTTTCAAAATAGATAGTGGTGATGGTTGTACAACATTTTGAATGGAATTAATGCCACTGAATTGTACACTTAAAATAGTTAAAATGGCAAAGTTTATGTTACACATGAAAATAGTGTAAAATGCTAAACACCATTGAACATTTTATATGAGTGAATTGTATGTGAATTATTTTTCACAAGGCTGTTTTTATTTTATTATTATTTTTTATTTTGAGATGGAGTTTTGCTCTTGTTGCCCAGGCTGGAGTGCAATGGTGTGATCTTGGCTCAATGCAACCTCCACCTCCCGGGTTCAAGTGATTCTCCTGCCTCAGCCTCCTGAGTAGTTGGAATTACAGGCATGCGCCACCACGCCCGGCTAATTTTGTATTTTTAGTAGAGACGGGGTTTCAACATGTTGTCCAGGCTGGTCTCGAACTCCTGACCTCAGTTGATCCACCCACCTCGAACCTCCTAAAGTGCTGGGATTACAGGCGTGAGCCACCACGCCCAGCCAACAAGGCTGTTTTTTTAAAAGCCCACAAGACTTGAGTACAGAAACTGTGAAAAAGCTCAGAAAGAAAAAAAGTGACGATTGTTCAGGCAAGTGGTTCTCAGAATGGTGGGAAAAGCAGAATAGTGCTAATGTGGAGAATCTGTGATGTCCTTTGCCCTGTTGACAGGATAAAGTTTCAAGTCCTAGTCTGACCCTGGCTCTCAAAAATGTGAGGCATTCCCCCAGTCTTAGCTTTCAAGACAAAAAAATGTGGGGCACTCCCTCCTGCTGGGGCAGCATCCTCCCAATCATATTCTACACCCTAAGGTTGCCTTCATGCCAGGCTTGACCATGTCATTTACCTGGGACCAGTATACCATTTTTGGATCTAGTCTGCCCAGTTTGGCTCACTTCAGAGCTCAGTTGGTTTGAGAGCCACCTTTGCTAAATCTTCTCCAACTGACTTCAACAAAGCCTCTTTTTCTCTGAGCTTCTACCGAACTGGGCAGTCATGTGAACCTTGCAGTATTTCTTCATATCTATCTTGTTACACACATTTTCCATCAGACCATTATGGTCCTAGAGAGCAGAGACCACAATGACATCTCTTGTGCATCCTTTCAATAGCTGGCATAGTGCACCCAACAGAGCAATCTACTCATATTGTTGCATGAATGGGTTACTGAAAATTAACCCATTCATGCAACAAATGGGTTGTTTCAAAGTAACCACCTTTTGGCTGTGTGGGCCAGCTCTGGATTCTGACAGATTTAGGTTTAATTACCAATTTAGCCAACTTCCAGGTGTGTGAGTTTCAAAACGTTAATTTCTGTAACCTTACCTTCTTCATCTGGAAAAGGGGATAATCTTGCATCTGCCACAAAAGTTTTTTTTTGTTTTTTTGTTTTTGAGACAGAGACTTCCTCTGTTGCTCAGGCTGGAGTGCAGTGGTGTGATAACAGCTCACTGCAACCTCTGCATCCCAGATTCAAGCCATTCTTCTGCCTCAGCCTCCCAAATAGCTGGGATTACAGGAACCCACCAGCATGCCCAGTTAATTTGTTGTATTTTTGGTAGAGTCGGGGTTTCACCATGTTGGCCAGGCTGGTCTCGAAATCCTGGCCTCAGGTGATCCACCCTCCTCCCAAAGTGCGGGGATTATAGGCATGAGCCACCGTACCTGGGCTTTTTTTTTTTTTTTGAGATGGAGTCTCGCTGTTACCCAGGCTGGAGTACAGTGGCGCAATCTCAGCTCACTGCAAGCTCCACCTCCCGGGTACAAGTGATTCTCCTGCCTCAGCCTCTCGAGTAGCTGGGATTACAGGCACCTGCCACAACGCCCAGCTAATTTTTCTATTTTTAGTAGAGACAGGGTTTCACCATGTTGGCTAGGCTGGTCTTGAACTCCTGACCTCAGGTGATCTGCCCTCCTCGGCCTCCCAAAGTGCTGGATTACAAGCGTAAGCCACAGCACCCAGCTCTAATTTTTGTATTTTTAGTAGAAACAGGGTTTCACCATATTGGCCAGGCTGGTCTCAAACTCCTGACCTCAAGTGATCTGCCCACCTCAGCTTCCTAAAGTGCTAGGATTACAGACGTGAGCCACAGCACCTGGCCCACAACAAGTATTTTTTTTTTTTTTTTTGCAAAGGTTAAATAGGATTTAAAACTGTAAAGTTCTTAGCACACTGCCAGATCACCTATAAATTGGAGCTGCAAAGTTGAAGCAAAGTGGAAAATCATGATGGATGATTTATCTCAATATCAACACAGAGCAGATGTGGCCCTAAAATTACACTCTCCTAATGGCATGGTCTTCCAAACATCTATAAACAAAAATGAAGGAGGAAACAAACCAAATGGCTTTCGGTGGAATAGTATTACATCCCTTTCTGGACATAGCGCCAAACTTTTTATGAAGGACTTCAGTACTAATACTTTTGGGAAAAAGAAAAATGTCAAATCAAACAATTCACATAGATCTTGTTCATGTATTTCCATGTACTGTAATCTTTCCACACATATGACAGTAATTAGTGGCATATGGCAATGATGAATGTAAACAGGATGCTTAAGGAAGAAGAACAAGATGACCATCGTCCTCACACTGTTTTGGGCTAATGTGATTTTATAAAAGATTTGATTTTCTTTTCTTTTTTTTTTTTTTGAGACGGAGTCTCCCTCTGTCGCCCAGGCCAGAGTGCAGTGGCGCAATCTTGGCTCATTGTAACCTCCACATTCTGGGTACAAGTGATTCTTCTGTCTCAGCCCCCCGAGTAGCTGGAATTATAGGTGTGCACCACCATGCCTGGCTAATTTTTCTATTTTTAGTAAAGATGGAGTTTCAACATGTTGTCCAGGCTGGTTTCGAATTCCTGACCTCAAGTGATCCACCTGCCTTAGCCTCCCAAAGTGCTGGGATTACTGTGCCTGGCCAAGATTTGATTTTCTATCAATCTTTTTTTTTTTTTTTTTTTGGTGACGGTGTCTTGCTCTTTGCCAGGTTGGAGTGCAGTGGTGCAATCTTGGCTCACTGCAACCTCCACCTCCTGGGTTCAAGCAATTCTCCTGCCTCAGCCTCCCAAGTAGCTGAGATTACAGGCATGAGCCACCACACCCAGCTAATTTTTGTATTTTTATTAGAGACAGGGTTTCACGATGTTAGCCAGGATGGTCTCGATCTCCTGACCTCATGATCTGCCCGCCTTGGCCTCCCAAGGTGCTGGGATTACAGGCGTGAGCCACCGCGTCTGGCCAATCTTTTTTTTTTAAGTAGTTTTTTTCCTCCTGGTTCTTAAGAGAACACATATCTTACTGAATTATAGATATATTCTACTCTGAATGTACAAGTCTTGTACTCTCTTCTGCCCCAAGATATTCATTGTTAAGTTTGCTGTACATGCTCCTAGTTTTTCCAGGAGTATATACAATGAAATAAACATTGTATTGAGATCATACTATAATACTGTCTTCAACTTTTTTTTTTTTTGAGATAGAGTCTCTATCACCTAGGCTGGAGTGCAGTGGCTCAATCTCAGCTCACTGCAACCTCCACCTCCTGGGTTGAAGCGATTCTCATGCCTCAGCCTCCCGAGTAGCTGGGATTACAGGCATGCGCCACCACACCCAGCTAATTTTTGAATTTTTATAAGAGACAGGGTTTCACCATGTTGTCCAGGATGGTCTCAAACTCCTGGCCTCAAGTGATCCGCCCGCCTCGGCCTCCCAAGGTGCTGGAATTACAGGCGTGAGCCACCGCGTCCGGCCAATCGTTTTTTTTAAGTAGTTTTTTTTCCTCCTGGTTATTAAGAGAACACATATCTTACTGAATTACAGATATATACTACTTTGAATGCACAAGTCTTGTACTCTCTCCTGCCCCAAGATATTCATTTTTAAGTTTGCTGTACATGCTCCTAGTTTTCCCAGGAGTACATACAGTGAAATAAACATTGTATTGAGATCATACTGTAATACTATCTTCAACTTTTTTTTTTGAGACAGAGCCTGTCACCCAGGCTAGAGTACAGTGGCTTGATCTCGGCTCACTGCAACCTCCACCTCCCAGGTCCAAGAGTTTCTTCTGCCTCAGCCTCCCGAATAGCTGGGATTACTGGTGCCCACCACTGTATCCAGCTAATTTTTTGTATTTTTAGTACAGATGGGGTTTCACTATGTTAGCCAGGCTGGTCTCGAACTCTTGACCTCGTGATCCACCTGCCTCGGCTTTCCAAAGTGCTGGGATTACAGTGTGAGCTACCTCGCCCGGTCATCTTCAATATTATTTAAAACTCAATAACGTATCCTAAGATATCTTACCATGACAGGATAGATAGAACTGAACCACATTTAATTTTATGGACGGACCATAATTTAGTTATCCAATTCCCTGTAGAGAGATGGCTGAACTATTTTCTTTTTTTTTTCAGAGAAGGATTTTTTTTTTAATTCAAGTAACTGCAAATAGGAAACCAGAGGGGGAGCCCCAGGCTGGGACAAATCATGGCTACCCCTCCCCAACAGAACAGGGGGAGGAGGTGGCCCCTACACCCTTTATAGTTGATTCGGGCCCCCTTGCTCACTCTGCTGCAGCATCCTAGGGGCAGGGCCCCATCTTCCCTGGGACTGGGATAGTCGGTCACCCAGTCTGCCATGCCCCAGCCCCTCTTCCCCACAAAGAGTATCTTGGGGGAGGGGATCGTGGGTAGAACGGGAGGCAATGAGGATGAACATTTGGCACTGGTAGCAGCAGCAATGATGGATGTCGAAGAATGGAACATTGAACAAAAAACAACACAACTGTCCAGAGGTAGTTTGTGAACAGAGGAAAAATAGAACCGGAACCTTGAGGGGCAGGGAGGAGCAGGAGGGGGTTGGGAGCGGGCAGGGTGAGCTCCTTGTTATTGGTGCCCCATCTGAGGAGGGGGAAATGGCTGAGTGGCGGAAGCAAAGTAGGGTTAGGCGAGCAGCCCCAGCCCACCTCGGGCGGCGGCCACAGGGCTCGTGGGCCTCACGGGCCTCACCTGGACAATAAGTGACTGCATCTCCATCATATGTACTCAGATCCCAGGCGGAGGGCAAGGGTGCTGCGGCCACAGTGAAGAGGGAGTAGGGGACTCACCCCTCCTGCCTTCCTGTAGCTGAAGGGGGCTGTCCAACCTAGGGCAGGGACTAGGGAAGGTGGGGAAGGATGAAAAGTGTGAGCCCCACGTGGTGACAAAGACAGTTTGGCTGGGGGAATCCTGGGGGCCAGCACCCCCCTCCATTGGCGACACCTGCTGCTGCCAGGGCAGTGGAGTAGGGCGTGCCAGGATGAGATGGGGCTTGGGCCCCTTTTAAGGCCAGGGGAACCCTCCCAGGCCCCACTGTGGGAAGCCAGAGGGAACAGTGAAGCAGAGAGGGCGCCCCCAAACCAAAAGCCCAGAGAGCAATGTTCCCACCACCAAGGGAGTGGCGACGCAGCAGGTACAAGGTGCGGCTGAGATGTTAGCCTTGTCCAGGAGGGCATGTGGGTATGCGTGGGTGGGCGGGGGTAGCTGGGAACTGAGGCCAGGGGAAGACTGCTCCCCACTCAGCCCATGGGAGCCCTGCAGCGGCTGGTGTGCTGTGTAGTGTGGTGGTGAGGGCACAGGTGGAAGATGGGGGTGGCGGCCAGAGGCGGTGGTGACGGTGGGCCTGCGGAAGGGGCGGGGGCGGTGGGAGCGGAGCAAAGCTGTCCAGTCCCAGAAGGAAGCTGCTCCTCCAGTGAGGAGCAGGCGGCACGCACGGGTCACTGCTCCTCCTCCGAGGACTCTTGCGAGATGCCCTCCTCTTCCTACTTCTCCAGTTTTTTGGGTCTGCCCCTTGGTTTCCTTCCTGGAGTTATGGTGGTTTTCCGGGTCTTGGCAGCACCCTTGTTTTTGCTTCCCTTTGGTCGGCCCCGAGGTCTCTTAGGTGTTGGCACTTCGCTGGGCTCCTTCTGACTCCCTACAAGCGCTGTCCCGGGACTCACGGGAGGCTGCTTTTGCGGCCTGCCCGGCCCCGCTTCTCAGTGCCGTCCTTTTCCTGCTTGGAGGCCAAGGGCTGGCTGGACTTCGAGCTCGACTCGCTCATTTTCCCTTCTCTAAGGAGCAGGTGGAAGAATGATGACTAGGATGCTTCTTGGAACCACACCAGCGCCAGAAATCGCCCCGGCTCGGAGTCCCAATTAGAGGACGGCTGAACTATTTTCAGTGTGTGTGTGTGTGTGTGTGTGTGTGTGTGTGTGTGTGTGCGCGCGCGTGTGTGTGTGTTTTCCCAGCATTCAACAATATGAAGTTGAGTTGCTTGATCAAAAATAATAAAATCTGGAGGCTGGGAGCAGTGGCTCACTCCTGTAGTCCTAGCACTTTGGGAGGCTGAAGCAGGAGGATCACTTGAGCCCAGGAGTTCGAGATCAGTGCGGGCAACATGGTGAGACCCCATGTTTATTTAAAAAAAAAAAAAAGGCCGGGCGCGGTGGTTCACACCTGTAATCCCAGCACTTCGGGAGGCCGAGGCGGGCAGATCACGAGGACAGGAGATTGAAACCATCCTGGCTAACACGGTGAAACCTCGTCTCTACTAAAAATACAAAATATTAGCTGGGCGTGGTGGTGGGCGCCTGTAGTCCCAGCTACTCGGGAGGCTGAAGCAGGAGAATGGCATGAACCAGGGAGGCGGAGCTTGCAGCGACCTGAGATGGTGCCACTTTACTCCAGCCTTGGCAACAGAGTGAGACTCTGTCTCAAAAAAAAAAAAAGGGGGGGGGTGGGGTGGGAAGAAAATAAAAATAAAAATCTGAGAACTATTATTAAATTACCTTGTCTAAAAAGTCATACATTATAATTGTTTTTAATGTCAGCATTACATTTCGATTAAAGCTGTATTTTAAAGTTCATACTATTGGGCTGGGCGTGGTAGCTCACGCCTGTAATCCTAGCATTTTGGGAGGCTGAAGCGGGTGGATCACCTGAGGTTAGGAGTTTCAGACCAGCCTGGCCAACATGGTGTAACCCTGTCTCCACTAAAAATCCACAAATTAGCCAGGCATCGTGGCGCACGCCTGTAATCCCAGCTACTTGGGAGGCCGAGGCAGGAGAATTGCTTGAACCTAGGAGGCGTAGGTTGCAATGAGCTGAGATTGCGCCACTGCACTCCAGCCTGGGTGACAGAGCAAGGCTCTATCAAAAAAAATTCAGACTATATTCATGTATAATTTATAATAAATCCTTTGGAAATTGTCCTCTTGCATATATTAAAAAACAAAATATAACGAAACAAAACACCTACCACGATAAAGTCCCAAAGGGAAATGGTCCAGAAGCTAGTTCCAGCGCCTGTGGCCCGTGCGCCCCCTGCTGGCAGTAACGGAACTGGGACTAGAGCCCAGAGTAAGCTGGTTTTCTATCATGATGGTTCCACAATTAAAAAAAAAAAAA
>NW_026652287.1:22523827-22549059 GCF_009828535.3 Hylobates moloch | reverse complement strand
CTGACCTCGTGATCCGCCCGCCTCAGCCTCCCAAAGTGCTGGGATTATAGGAGTGAGCCACTGCACCCAGATTTTTAGAAAATATTTATAGAAAAGTAGTACCTGGTTTACTTTTACAGCATTATTGTTTTTGTAAAACTTATATATGCTCATTAGAAAATGAAATTCAGCCGGGCGCAGTGGCTCAAGCCTGTAATCCCAGCACTTTGGGAGGCCGAGGCGGGCGGATCACGAGGTCAGGAGATCGAGACCATCCTGGCTAACACGGTGAAACTCCGTCTCTACTAAAAATACAAAAAATTAGCCGGGCGTGTTGGCAGGCGCCTGTAGTCCCAGCTACTCAGGAGGCTGAGGCAGGAGAATGGCATGAACCCGGGAGGCGGAGCTTGCAGTGAGCCGAGATCGCGCCACTGCACTCCAGCCTGGGGGACAGAGAAAGACTCCGTCTCCAAAAAAAAAAAAAAAAAAAAAAAGAAAATGAAATTCAGTCAAAACAGTTTTCTTTTTTAGAGAGAGGTCTTGCTCTGTTACCCAGGCTGGAGTGCAGTGGTACAATTATAACTCATCACAGACTTGAATTCCTGAGCTCAAGTGATCCTCCTGCTTCAGCTTCCCAGGTAGCTGGGACTACAGGCATGCGCCATGAGGCCTGGCTAATTTTTTTCTTTAAAAATTAAAAAAAATTTTTAAAGAAAAAGTTTTAAAGATGGCTGGGCAAGGTGGCTCACACCTGTAATCCCAATGCTTTGGGAGGCCGAGGCAGGTGGATCACCTGAGGTCAGGAGTTTGAGAGCAGCCTGGCCAACATGGTGAAACCGCACCTCTACTAAAAATACAAAAAATTAGCCGGGCATGGTGGTGGACACCTGTAATCTGAGCTATTTGGGAGGCTAAGGCAGGAGAATCGCTTGAACTCGCTGGTAGAGGTTGCAGTGAGCCGAGATTGCACCATTGCACTCCAGCCTGGGTGACAAGATCGAAACTCCGTCTCCAAAAAAAAAAAAAAAAAGTTTTTTTTAGAGATGCAGCCTCACTATGTTGCCTAGGCTGGTCTCAAATTCCTAGCCTCAAGTGATCCTCCTGCCTCCTGAGTAGCTAGGATTACAGGCATAAGCCACAGCACCGGGCCAAAAAAAATTTTTTTAATTGTCACCTCAATTCCCATTTCCCCAAAAATAACTACCATTAGCATTTGGTGAACATTATTCAAGACGTCTCTCAATGCATTTGTAAAAAAACACTGAGACATAGGCTAACTTTAATTGCTTCCTAAAAATAAAAAGTATTCAGACAGGGCGCAGTGGCTCACGCCTGTAGTCCCAGCACTTTGGGAGGCCGAGGCGGATGGATTACCTGAGGTCAGGAATTCAAGATCAGCTTGGCCAACATGGAGAAACCCTGTCTCTACTAAAAATACAAAAACTAGCTGGGCATGGTGGTATGTGCCTGTAATCCCAGCTACTCGGGGGGCTGAGGCAAGAGAATTGCTTGAACCCAGGAGGCAGAGGTTGCAGTGAACCTAGATCATTCCACCCAACTCAAGCCTGGGTGACAGAGCGAGACTCCGTCTCAAAAAAGTAATAATAAAAAAATACACAAATAAAATAAAAGTATTCAATATAATTTTATTTGAATTTACATATTATAGTTTCAGAAAAAAACTCAATTATTTAGAACATGTTGGGGTTCAGATACACATCTTTCTTTTTATGAAAACTATGACTTAAAATATACTTGTACAAGCTGTTGTAGGTAGCTCTAGACGGACAAAAGCCAGAAATACTGTCTTGACAAAGACACATCTCATGACACAATTTGTTTGGCAATTCTTTGTTTTCCTTCTTATTTTAAAAAGGTCAAAATCCCAGCGTCTTGCTATCTGGCAGCTGGTTTCAGCAGTGCTGAGACAGTTATTTATACTTCTTGTCTATGACTGTTAATGTTCTCGCACAGCAGAAATGCAAAGTAATCCTGAAGCTTTCATACTCTGCAATTCAGTTGTCTTCATCCCAGCTCATTGCCCTGTGGAAGAATTTCAACAGAACTCTAACTCTAAACTTGTGTTCCTTGCAATCTTTTTTTTTTTTTTTTTTTTGAGACGGAGTCTCGCTCTGTTGCCCAGGCTGCAGTGCAGTGGTGCAATCTTGGCTCACTGCAAGCTCCGCCTCCTGGGTTCATGCCATTCTCCTGCCTTAGCCTCCCGAGTAGCTGGGACTACAGGCGCCCGCCACCAAGCTTGGCTAATTTTTTGTATTTTTAGTAGAGATGGGGTTTCACCGTGTTAGCCAGGATGGTCTCAATCTCCTGACCTCGTGATACACCTGTCTCGGCCTCCCAAAGTGCTGGGATTACAGGCGTGAGCCACCGCGCCCGGCCCTTTTTTTTTTTTTTTGAGATGGAGTCTCACTTTGTTGCCCAGGCTGGAGTGCCATGGCATGGTCTAGGCCCAGTGCAACCTCCACCTCCTGAGTTCAAGCGATTCTCCTGCCTCAGCCTCCCGCGTAGCAGGGACTACAGGTGCCTGCCACCACAGCCAGCTAACTTTTGTATTTTTAGTAGGACAGAGTTTCACCACGTTGGCCAGCCTGGTCTCAAACTCCTGACCTGAGGCGATCTGCCCACCTCAGCCTCCCAAAGTGCTGGGATTACAGGTGTGAGCCACTGTGTCTGGCTGCAATCTGTTTTCTTATCTGTGAAAGAAAACTTTCTTGGAGGACTCAATATTGTTTACAAAAACCAGTTAGTTCTTCTAAATGCAATGACAGGAGGTGGCAAAGGCCAAAGGATTCTGAAATTAGAAGAATACTTGGCACATAAAAGGCATTCTACAGATATTTGTTGAATATAAATGAATTAGTGTGATTAATGCTGTTATTTAGCTCACAGCACAGGCCTCCATTCCAATTCAGGTTTTTTTTTTTTTTTTTCTTTTGAAACAGAGTTTTGCTCTTGTTGCCCAGGCTGGAGTGCAATGACACGATCTCGGCTCACTGCAACCTCCACCTCCCAGGTTCAAGCAATTCTCCTGCCTCAGTCTCCTAAGTAGCTGGGATTACAGGCATGCGCCACCATGCCCGGCTGATTGTTTGTATTTTTAGTAGAGACGGGGTTTCTCTATGTTGGTTAGGCTGGTCTCGAACTCCTGAACTCAGGTGATCCAACCACCTCGACCTCTCAAAGTGCTGGGATTACAGGTGTAAGCCATCATGTCTGGCCTTTGCAGTGTAATTTTTTTTTTTTTTTTTGAGATGAAGTCTCACTCTGTCACCCAGGCTGGAGTGCAGTGGTACAATTTGGCTCACTGAAACCTCCACCCTCTGTGTTCAAGCGATTCTCCTGTCTCAGCCTTCTGAGTAGCTGGGATCACAGGTGCCCACCACCATGCCTAGCTAATTTTTGTATTTTTAGTAGAGTTGGGGTTTCGCCATGTTTGCCAGGCTGGTCTCGAACTCCTGACCTTAAGTGATCCACTTGCCTTGGCCTTCCAAAGTGCTGGGATTACAAGCGTGAGCCACCGCACCCAGCCCTGTGATTTTCTTTTATGTTATTTTTCTTCTTTCCCAGGCTGTCTTCTTCCTTGTTCCTTAATCAAGTAGAGACTGTGGTGACTCACCATATGTATTAAGTTTACTGAGCTTTCAAATGGTGTTGAAAACAAAATTAAGTTTAAAAAAGGTCAAGTCAAACAGTCTGGCAGAGAAATGCGAATTGGATCAGTACCAAATTGGTAATTATAATAATGGTCTTGGAAACCACGAATGGAATTCAGTTCATACCCTTGCAGGGTACAGGGAAACCAGGTCTAACATAATACAAATTATACTGTTGGGAGAACATCTCAGAAAGTGTCAGAAGAGTCTCAGACAGTGTCTGAAAAATATTGCGGCTTTCTGAAATAAAATTCAGAAAAGCGGGAATAGACATAAGTAATGTTACATAGTATACTTCAGATTTAAGATTGAGGTATTGCTAAAAATGAAGATCTTGAAGAATGAATAAAGGAAGTAGATTTAGACGGGGAAGAGGTTCAAGTATTTGTTGTTGTTTTCCAGGTTGATGACAGAAAGGATGGGCATGTGGCATTCTAGACGTAAGAGCATTAGATTTGTTTGAAAGAACTGATAAACGGTATCCAGAATCAAGCACATTTCCTCCATTTTCTCAAAAGAGTTTTCTGGAGAAGTCAGAAGAAATAATACAATTTCCTATTAAATGCAACATATAACCACTATCTTGAAAAGTCTAGACCACAATATCTACCAAGCAAAGTACAAGGGCAATTTGAGAGAGAAGACTGAGCTAAGAATTTCCCTTATTTGATCATTTCAGAAGACTGTTAGGCATTTCATACCAAAATTTGAAAATAATGGGTTTAGACTTACTCTCTCTGGGAGCAGGTCCTTTGAATTGACTTCTGATAGGCAACAGTGCCATGTTTCCGATGAGTTTGGTGTCAGGATCCATGAGAGAAGAGTGGTAAGCCTGTAATGGCAAGCCCAGGAAGAACACAGAAGCAGAAAAAGAGCAAATGTCACTGTGGCAAACAACCTTCCCTTAAAGGAAAAAAAGAGTAACCTACCCAAGATTAATTAGGGGAGGGAGAAGGGATAGCGGCATTGAGGTGCTAGGGCTGGTTCTTTCTGTCTCAAGAAAACCAATTGTTAAATTTTGAGGCATTTTTCAAGCTGGTTGTTAAACACAGCTCTTCTCAAAAATCAAATTACATAAACTTACAATTAAGTAAATGATGTTGGCTGGGCGTGGTGGCTCATGCCTGTAATCCCAGCATTTTGGGAGGCTGAGGCGGGTGGATTGCCTGAGCTCAGGAGTTCGCAACCAGCCTGGGCAACACAGTGAAACCCCATCTCTAATAAAATATAAAAAATTAGCCGGGCATGGCGGCATGCGCCTGTAGTCCCAGCCACTTGGGAGGCTAAGCTGGAGAATCACTTGAACCCAGGAGGCGAAGGCTGCAGTGAGCCGAGATTGTGCCACTGCACTCCAGCCTGGGCAACAGAGCAAGACTCTGTCTCCAAAAAAAAAAAAAAAAAAAGTAAATGATGTTAAAAACAATGATGCTTAAGTATTCATCACTTCTTTTTTTTTTTTTTAGGAGTCTCACCATGTTGCCTAAGATGGTCTTGAACTCCTAAGCTCAAGTGATCCTCCTGCCTCGGCCTCCCAAAGGGCTGGGACTACAGGTATACAGGTGTGAGCCACCACACCCGGCTACTTCCTAATTTTTTTTTTTTTTTTTTTTTTTTGAGACGGAGTTTCGCTCTTGTTGCCCAGGCTGGAGTGCAATGACATGACCTTGGCCCACTGCAACCTCTGCCTCCCAGGTTCAAGTGATTCTCCTGCCTCAGCCTCCTGAGTAGCTAGGATTACAGGGATGAGCTACCACGCCCAGCTAATTTTGTATTTTTGGTAGAGACGAGGTTTCTCCATTTTGGCCAGGCTGGTCTCGAACTCCCGACCTCAGGTGATCTGCCCGCCTCAGCCTCCCAAAGTGCTGGGATTACAGGCGTGAGCCACCGCACCCAGCAATAACCTAATTTTTAAAAATTACATTTTACTATTGTCTATGTTCTTAAGGTTATTATTACGAAATACTAAATAATGGGGTGCTGCCGTGCATCTCTTCCAATTCTATGTTCAGTGACATCACATTGGTATCTGGCCGGCCGGGCGCGGTGGCTCACGCTTGTAATCCCAGCACTTTGGGAGGCCGAGGCGGGCGGATCACGAGGTCAGGAGATCGAGACCACGGTGAAACCCCGTCTCTACTAAAAATACAAAAAATTAGCCGGGCGTGGTGGCGGGCGCCTGTAGTCCCAGCTACTCGGAGAGGCTGAGGCAGGAGAATGGCGTGAACTCAGGAGGCGGAGCTTTCAGTGAGCCGAGATTGCGCCACTGCACTCCAGCCTGGGCGACAGAGCGAGACTCCGTCTCAAAAAACAAAAACAAAAACAAAAACAAAAAACATTGGTATCTGGCCAAAGTATTTCCACTACAGAAAGACAAACATCATATAAATCAGGGTACCCAGCCCCCAGCTAAACCAAGACCCAAGCACTATCTTTTCAGCTCTGCCACTTCATGGCATTATGCTTTTGACCAAGACATCATTCTTCTTCTCTTAGCTTGTTTCCAAATTTGTAAAATGAGAAGATATATATTCCCTTCAGTGGGTAGGTGTGAGTTAAAGGAAGTGATTAAAAAAATCACATTTATGAGAGCATTTTGTATGCTGATTCTTAGTTCTGCTTTTTACAAGATGTCTGGCTTTTTAGAAGTCAACATGGGTCCCATTCATATATTCATTCATTCATCAAATGATTGCTGGCCGGGCGCGGTGGCTCACGCTTGTAATCCCAGCACTTTGGGAGGCCGAGGCGGGCGGATCACGAGGTCAGGAGATCGAGACCACGGTGAAACCCTGTCTCTACTAAAAATATAAAAAAAAAAATCAGCCGGGCGTGGTGGCGGGCGCCTGTAGTCCCAGCTACTCGGAGAGGCTGAGGCAGGAGAATGGCGTGAACCCGGGAGGCGGAGCTTGCAGTGAGCCGAGATCGCGCCACTGCACTCCAGCCTGGGCGGCAGAGCGAGACTCCGCCTCAAAAAAAAAAAAAAAAAAAAAAAAAATGATTGCTAACACCTTCTATGTGCAAGACACTGTGATATAGTAATATACAAAGTAGCACAATTCTGGTCCTTGAAGAGTAGAGAAGACAGAAAATAATCACAGGATGGGATGGGTGCGGTGGCTCACGCCTGTAATCCAAACACTTTGGGAGGCTGAGGCAGACAGATCACAAGGCCAGAAGATCGAGACCATCCTGACCAACATGGTGAAACCCCATCTCTACTAAAAATACCAAAATCAGCTGGGTGTGGTAGTGCATGCCTGTATTCCCAGCTACTTGGGAGGCTGAGGCACAAGAATCACTTGAACCCAGGAGGCAGAGGTTGCAGTGAGCTGAGATAGCGCCACTGCACTCCAGCCTGGGCAACAAGAGCAAGACTCCATCTCAAAAACAAACAAACAAACCCCTCCCCCCAAAAAAACAAACAAACAAAACAAAAAACCAACAGAGTGAATCCAGGGTGCTCTATGTGCAATTGGAACCAGTACAGGGCCTTAGAGTCCTTTTTTTTTTTTTTTTGGAGACAGAGTCTCCCAGGCTGGAGTACAGTGGCAGGATCACAGTTCACCGCAGCCTCAAACTCCTGGCTCCAGGTGATCCTGCCACCTCAGCCTCCTGAGCAGCTGGGAGGACATGCACTACCACATCCAGCTAATTTATTTTTATTTTTGTAGAGGCAGGGTCTCATTATGTTGCCCAGGTTGGTCTCAAATTCCTGGGCTCAAGTGATCCTCCCATCTTGGCCTCCTAAAGTGTTGGGATTACAGGCATAAGCCACTGCACCCAGCCTAGAGTCCTGGCTTAAAACCTGGTTTTACCATTAGTAGGCAACCTTGTCCAAATTAACTTATCTGAGGCTCCGTTTCCTCTTCTGTAAAACAGGAATCATGGTACCTACTTCATAGGGTCGTTATGAGGATTAGATGGGATAATTTATAAAGTATGTACCCCAGAGCTCAGGAGTCAAATGGTAATTATGGGATTCATAAAATATGTATTTGTGAGGCTGAGCGAGGTGGCTCACGTCTGTAATCCCAACACTTAGGGGAGGTCGAGGCAAGAGTACTGCTTGAGCCCAGAAGTTTGAGACCAGCCTGGGCAACATGGTGAGACCCTGTCTCTACTAAAAACACAAAAACTTAGCTGGGCGTGGTGGCATACACCTGTAGTCCCAGCTGCTGAGGAGGCTGAGGTGGGAGGATCACCTGAGCCGAGTTTGTGTCACCGCACTGCAGCCTGAGAGACAGGGTCACACCCTGTCTCAAAAAAAAAAAAAAAAATAAAATAAAATAAAATATATATATATGTACACATACATATATATGTATATATGTACACATACATATATGTATGTGTATATATATATACACATACATATATGTGTGTGTGTATATATACACATACATATATGTGTGTGTATATATGTACACATACATGTGTGTATATATGTACACATACATGTGTGTATATATGTACACATACACATGTGTCCGTATACACATATATGTACGTATATATGTGTATAGATATACGTATATATACATATACATGTGTATATATATGCATTTGCAACTATGGCTTGCTCCTTTTCATCACAGGTATGCTTTATCTAAAGCAGCCTCCGCCTTCCCTCTCACCAAACTGTCTTGTTACTCATCTAGCTTCTTTTTTCCCGGGGGGTGTGGGAAGGAGTCTCACTCTGTCGCCAGAGTGCAGTGGCATGGTCTCAGCTCACTGCAATCTCCGCCTCCCGGGTTCAAGCGATTCTCCTGCCTCAGCCTCCCAAGTAGCTGGGATTACAGGCACGCGACATCACGCCCGGCTAATTTTTGTATTTTTAGTACAGATGGGGTTTCACCATGTTGGCCAGGCTGGTCTTGAACTCCAGACCTCGTGATCCACCCGCCTAGGCCTCCCAAAGTGCTGGGATTACAGGAGTGAGCCACCGCGCCTGGCCACCCATCTAGCTTCTTTATAGCATCTGTCACTACCTGACACTACCGTATGTATCTCCTTTATTATGTTTACACTTTTATTGTCTCGTCTCCCGATTTGAATGTACATTCTTTAAGATTAGGGATTTGTTGAACTTATTTGCTGCTGTAAATACAGCCTGGCAGGCAGCAGGTGCTCAGTAACGTTTGTTAAAAATAATGTGTGAGCAGGCTGGGCGCGGTGGCTCACGCTTACAATCCCAGCACTTTGGGAGACCGAGGGGGCGGATCACCTGAGGTCTGGAGTTGCAGACCAGCCTGGATAACATGGTGAAACCCCGTCTCTACTAAAATGCAAAAAATTAGCTGGGCGTGGTGGCGTGCGCCTGTAATCCCAGCTACCCGGGAGGCTGAGGCACGAGAATAGCTTGAACCAGGGTGGTGGAGGTTGTAGTGAGCCGAGATCGCCTCACTGCACTCCAGCCTGGGCGACAGAACCAGACTCTCCCAAAAAACAAACAACAAAAAAAGTGTGAACAATCACATAAGAACTGAACCGCCTTTTCCCGAATCTGCAAAATGGAGACCATGACGGTGATAAATCTACCCCACAAACTGGCTGTCAGAAATTAAGTACAACCGGGCCGTCATAATTTTTTACTCCCACTCTGATGCACACGAAAAAGGAAATCTTTGGAAGTCAGGCGCCGACCGAATCTGTGAGGGCCCTAAACCCAGCTGGCTCCGGGGTGGCCGCCGCTGCCGGGAAGTGGGTTCTGACAAATGACAAACAGCAGAGGGAGCCTGACCCCGGGGCGGAGGAGGAAGTGGGCCTGACAGAAAAACGAGAAGCTAGACCCCTGGACTTGAAATATGAAAAATAAAAAACGCAGCCCTTGGCTTCGCGCTCTAGTGAGGCTTTGGGAACCCTGCCTTAGTCGGAAGGAGTAGACGGAGAGAGAGAAGAGGGCCTCCTCACACACCCTGGACCCTTGGCCCACTCCTGCCGCGCCCCCGCCTCCCACGACTGGCACCCCCGGGCAGCCCCAATCCTTCAGCAACCGGTCCCCTCCCCTCGCCTCCCTCCTTCTCGGGCCCCCGCTTCCTCTCTGCCTTCCGCCGCCCACTTCTCTCGGCACACACACGGTTTCTCTTTGCTCTTCGCAATCCCCGCTGTCTCCCCACACCATGGATCGAACCCTCACCGGCATCTTGGCGGCGCCCGGGTTTCAATCCAGAGAAGGATCCAGGTAGAGCGGAGCGCTTCCGGTCTGGCAGCCCGGGCGGGGTAGGCGGAAGCGAAACGGAAGGGGCGGGTGAGGACGTGGAGCTTCCGGCCTTGCAGTTCCGCCTCTGGTTGCAGCGGCCGCGCGGATCTGAAGGAGGCGCCAGAGCACTAGGCAGGGGCCTTGAGTGGCGCAGCGTGAGGCAGCGCGAAGAATGGAGATGGGTCTTGAGGTTCCAGAATCTGAGATCAATCACCTCTTTTGTATTTTTTTCAAATGTCACCTTTTCAGGGCCGGGCATAGTGGCTCACGCCTGTAATCCCAGCACTTTGGGAGGCCGAGGCGGGTGGATCACTTGAGGTCAGGAGTTCGAGACCAGCCTGGATGATGAAACCTCGTCTCTACTAAAAATACAAAAATTAGCTAGGCCTGGTAGCATCCCAGCTACTCGGGAGGCTGAGGCCGGAGAATTGCTTGAACCTGGGAGGCAGAGGGTGCAGTGAGCCAAGATCGCGCCGCTGCACTCCAGCCTGGATGACGGAGTGTGACTCTCTCAAAAAAAAATAAATAAATAAATAAATAAATCACCTTTCCTGTGAAGCATTCTCCGGTCATTCTATTTTCAGTTCACCCGACTCCAGCCCCATGCCTTATCCTTCTCTCCCGCTTTCTCCCTTAGTTCTTATGATTCTTGTATTTAGTTTACTCTTAGTACTTGTCTCCCTATCCTTGTGAATGCCAAAAAGGCAGCACTTCGTCCGTTTTGTCCTCTGCGCCTGTAACAGTGATGGTATGTAGGAAACATCAATATTTGAGTGAATGAATGAACCCAATGCACTGCATCTAAAAATGGAGAAACTGAAGGGCATTGGACTCCGGGTTTGAATTGCAGCTCCAATACATACTAGCTCTATAATTTTGAGCAAGTTAACTGGCCTCTCTGTGCTTCAGTTCCTCACCTGAAAATGGTAGTAACAGTATTTACCTCATAGTTTTGTGAGGATGAAATGAATTACATGTAAAATGCTTAGAACTTACATGCTTGGAGCATACTGAAAGCCCAGAGTTTTTAACCTGTTTATTACTAGAAAACTTATGTTAAAAGTCAAGTTCATTGCTGCCTGAGAGCCATTTCTTCTGCCAGTTCCCAGCCTGGAATAGGGCCCCGTGTTCTCACATCTGATTTCGCATTCAGGTGACTGGGCAAATAGCACCTTTTAGGCAAGGTCTTTTTTGACAAAGAGCCCAAAGTAGCCCCACAATCACTCTCCATTTCTTTTCTGCTTTTCTTTCCATCCTCTCTCCGAGGTTTCCTTCCTCATGGTCAGTCTCACAGGCCAGCATGGCAGCCCCACGTGAGCAAGGCCCTGCCTGCACTGTCCATCCCTGTTCTATCCCCAGTACCTGGCATCCACAGAACTTCAGTAAATTTGTGTAAATTTACTGAATTTCTGTCAGCCCCACCTATGAGACAGTGAAATCCTTGAGGACTGGAATTGTCAGATTCATCTTTGAAACCCCAGTGTCCAGTGGGGAAGGCCCTGGAATCGGGTCCTTCACTTTTTCTCCACAGGCACATACCATACTCTCTAGAAGCTAAACTAGGGAGGACCAAGGAAAAGGGCAACTGAAAAGCTGCCTCTTCTTTCTTCCCCTCCCATGTGACAATAAGTTTCTAAGAATTAGCAACCCTGGGAGATCAGGCTGTTTCTACACTCTCTATCCTCTAAGGGCCACAGGAAAGTCCCTAGGCAGCCCAGCACATCCCCATGTTGCCCACTTATCATGCTTCTCCCTGAGTGGACCATGGGGTAGACACCCGACCCTTCCCTCTAGCCTAGCCCCCAGGCATAAGCTACCACTGATACTTAACAGGTCCTCACGTTTTTTTTTTTTTGAGATGGAGTCTCACTGTTGCCCAGGCTGGAGTGCAATGGTGCGATCCTGGCTCACTGCAACCTCCACCTTCTGGATTCAAGGGATTCTCCCACCTCAGCCTCTCAAGTAGCTGGGATTACAGGCATGCACTACCACGCCCAGCTAATTTTTTGTATTTTTAGTAGAGACAGGCTTTCACCATGTTGGCCAGGTTGGTCTTGAACTCCTGACCTCAGGTGATCCACCTGCCTCAGCCTCCCAAAGTGCTGGCATTATAGGTGTGAGCCACCACACTCAGCCACATTTTGCTTAATTAAAATGAATCAAATTAGACACTGCAGTGTACTTGTTATCTAGGTCCAAGAATCACTAAAAACCTTTCTGTTTCTTTTATATATACACATACACATCTCAAAACATAGTTATTTTTACTTTTTAAGTTATATAAATAATATACATTTTCAATATAGGAAAACGGGAAGATACAGATAAGCAATGGTCTTATGTATATCCTTGTAGCTTTTTCCCTTCGGACATACATATTTTGTTACAGTAATTCCTGCATCTCAAAAATAATACAAAAAGTGAAAATAAGTTTAGACTAGCCTTAACCTTAGCTCAGGTGCTAATTTATATATAAATCTATGTGCATTCATTTCAATTTTTACTTATAAAATCTAAAGTGATGCTGTTATAATACTAAAAGATTCCACTTTAAACAGCAGCAGTTTTGGAATAATTAAAAATTTGATTCAGGCATGCGGCTGATAAAGAACGAAGTATTACTTTTTTCATTAAAATAAGTAGCTTTCTACTATTGCATCCTTTGAAGAGAAGCATGTTCTGCTGGTTTGGCCACAAGCTCTTTACGTATAGATGGTTACTTTTAGTAAACTCTTCATTCATCCTGGCATTCTTGAAAATATTCGTCAAACATAGAGGAAGACTCATCTTCACGTTCCTGACACAACGGAAACACAAAATAGAAAATATATTCACTTCCCCTCAGTCAGAACTAGTATGTGTTTAAATATTTTTCAGGTAATACCCTATGTGGAACTAATTACCCAGCACCAGCTCCATGTGTTGCTTATAGGTAACTGTTAATAGTAAGAAAAGGCATGATTGACAGATTTTTTTCCAGATATGTAGTAAATTAATGTGCTTCTATCTCAGAAGCATTTCTCATTTGAATTTACATTCAAGACGATTCTTGGATAATTTTCTGTGATAGTGCTTTACTTCGCTGGTAGTCTAGTGGTCAGGAAAATAAAAAATAAAAGAATAAAAAAATGCTTTGCTGATACTATCATTAGTCTTCTCAATGACATACGTGAGGGCAGCCCAATTTCACCTCCTCTTTACACATACACCCAGGCTCTGAGTACACACAGGCTTCATCATACTGCCTCAACAAAAGTAGAGTAAAAGTGATACTGCTTGTGGAGTACAGTGTTAGTCTCAGAGATCACCCAGAAAAGCCCAGTTAACTGCCATCAATAAGACAAAAAACTAATTTAAGAAGTCGCCTGGATTATGCAAGAGTCCAGTGAGTGCTGGCAAATATTTTTATCAAAAGCTAACAAACACCCCAAACCAGAAATTACCTTTGGTTCTTTAAATTCTAGGTCTTCTCCATATTGAATGGCAAAATCAATATGCTGCAATACAATGTTCATGCTTTCTTCATCTGACTGATCGTAAGGTAAAAATCGAACCATGCTGTAGTCATCAATCTACAAGTTGCGGATTTCAAGAAAAGTTCATTCTGAAGTTGTGCAAAATACATAATTTTCAACTTATATTTGAGTTTTATAACCATTTGTACTTCTGAATAAAAACACTGATGTGTTTACAGGAAGAGGAGGAGAAGGGATAGCTAGACACAGAGAGTAAATCATTGATTTTTCTGACTTCTGATCTGCTAGAACACTTGTTAGCTTATTACTTTAACTAGACACTGTTTCATGGCTATTTTTTTTTTTTTTTTTGAGACGGAGTCTTGCTCTGTCGCCCAGGCTGGAGTGCAGTGGCGCGATCTCGGCTCACTGCAACCTCCGCCTCCCGGGTTCACGCCATTCTCCTGCCTCAGCCTCTCCGAGTAGCTGGGACTACAGGCGCCCGCCACCACGCCCGGCTAATTTTTTGTATTTTTGGTAGAGACGGGGTTTCACCGTGGTCTCGATCTCCTGACCTCGTGATCCGCCCGCCTCGGCCTCCCAAAGTGCTGGGATTACAAGCGTGAGCCACCGCGCCCGGCAGTTTCATGGCTATTTATCTGAATTCAACAACCACTGGAAATTTCACTGGAGAACAAACAGTCCTGAACTCTCCAAATGGCTTGAAATAATGACGTTAGTTAATTTATTGGCCACTACCAATAACTACTTCTAAATTAAACTGCTGACTGACCAGCCCACAGCCCTTTTCCCTCCTACACTTTGCAGAAAATAGGGTTGAACTGTGCTTTTTGTATGGCAAATGACTGGACACAGGCAAACACTCTGACCAGGTGTTTAGGAAAAAAACCAAAAAAACTTCAACTTTTTTTTTTTCTCTTTTTTTTTTTTTTTGGAGACAGAGTTTCGCTCTTGTTGCTCAACCTCCGCCTCCCAGGTTCAAGCAATTCTCCTGCCTCAGCCTCCTGAGTAGCTGGGATTACAGGCATGCGCCACCATGCCCAGCTAATTTTGTATTTTTAGTAGAGACGAGGTTTCACCATGTTGGTCAGCCTGGTCTTGAACTCCTGACCTCAAGTGATCCACCCGCCTTGGCCTCCCAAAGTGCTAGGATTATAGACGTGAGCCACTGCGCACCTGGCCCCATTTTTGTTTTTGTTTTTGTTTTTTTTTTGAGATAGGGTCTCTCTGCCGCCTAGGCTAGAGCACAGTAGCATGATCATGGCTCACTACAGCCTTGACCTCCCAGGCTCAAGGGATCCTCCCACCTCAGCCTCCAGAGCAGCTGGGACTACAGGCATGTAACATCATGCCTGGCTTTTTTTTTTTTTTGAGACGGAGTCTTGCTGTTGTTGGATCAGGCTGGAGTGCAATGGCATGATCTCGGCTCACTGCAACCTCCGCCTCCTGGGTTCTAGCAACTCTCCTGCCTCAGCATCCCGAATAGCTGGGATTATAGGCATGCGCCACCACGCCTGGCTAATTTTTATATTTTTTAGTAGAGACAGGGTTTCACCATGTTGGCCAGGCTGGTCTCGAACTCCTGACTTCAGGTGATCCACCCACCTCGGCCTCCCAAAGAGCTGGGATTACAGGCGTAAGTCACTGCACCTGGCCTAATTTTTTTTTTTTTTTTTTGAGACAAAGTCTTACTCTGTCGCCCAGGCTGGACTGCAGTGGCGTGATCTCAACTCACTGCAACCTCCGCCTCCCGAGTTCAAGTGATTCTCCTGTCTCAGGCTCCCGAGTACTAGGATTACAGGCGCACACCACCATGCCAAGCTCATTTTTTTTTTGTATTTTTAGTAGAGACAGGGTTTCACCATGTTGGCCAGGCTTGGTCTTGAACTCCTGACCTCAAATGATCAGCCTGCCTTGGCCTCCCAAAGTGCTAAGATTACAGGTGTGAGCCACTGCACCTGGCCTAATTAAAAAAATTTTTTTAGAGATAGGGTGTTGCTATGTTGCCCAGGCTGGTCTTGAACTCCTGGACTCAATCTTCCCGCCTTGGCCTGCCAAAGTGCTAGGGTCACAGGCATAAGCCACTGCACCTGGCCAAAAAATCCAAACTTTAAAAGCTTACCAGTCCACATATAGCTTTAGTCAGTTTCTTGAATTTTTTGCTTCTTAAGTCACTTGTAGAATCTTCTAATAAAGAATACATGTCTGGATCTAAAAACCTTTAAAAGACAGAAAGACTGATGAATTCAGGAGACTAGGTTTATAAACCAGCCAAACTTCCCATCTAAATAAAACAGAAGGTTCATCTCTGCAATTGAGATCTGATAATAATGGAAGAACAGTGAACTCACTTCTCAATTTCCTTTTTTGCTTTTTTACTCAGCAGATCCATTTTTGTCATGATGTTGACTTGTGGAATTTCCAGAGAGATCATGGCACTCAGGGCTGCCAAGATGCCAGAAATAAACTGAAGGAGGAAACAGAAAAGGGAAGATGAACTGACTGTTGCCAACAAAGTTACTTGGTCTTTGCATAAAGAGTCTTCTATTCCTCACTGGAACAGAACTGGCCTAAATAAAAGAAATGCAAGCTGGACGTGGTGGCTCATGCCTGTAATCCCAACACTTGGGGAGTCTGAGGCGGGCAGATCACCTCAGGTCAGGAGTTCAAGACCAGCCTGGCCAACGTGGTGAAACCTTGTCTCTACTAAAAATACAAAATTAGCTGGGCGTGGTGGCATGTGCCTGTAATCCCAGCTACTCAAGAGTCTGAGACAGGAGAATCACTTGAACCCAGGAGGTGGAGGTTCCAGTGAGCCAAGATTGTGCCACCACATTCCAGCCTGGGCAACAAGAGCGAAACTCGGTCTCAAAAAAAAAAAAAAAAAAAAAAAGAAATGCCAGTTCAGAACATGTGGAAAAGGCAAAATTATTTATATTTTATTAAAAGTAATGCTAGCCATATAGAAAAAAAATGTTCCCTAATCAAATGCTTGACTATTGGTTCACAAAGGTAAGAGAAGATATAGATAACATACAGTGATCACAAATTTCAATTTAGACAGCATTTTAATTTCCTTTCCCATTTAATATTCCTTAAGAGCTATTAATAAAAAATTTGATCTAGGTAGTTCATAAACTGGATAAAAGGTCCTCAGAAAATTAAAAATAGACTATTTTACAAAATAGCCATCTGCTTCAGTTTTTTCTCCCCCCCACCTCCTCTTTTTTTTTTTTGAGACAGAGTCTCACTCTGTCACTCAGGCTGGTGTGCAATGGTGCGATCTTGGCGATCTCGGCTCACTGCAACCTCTGCTTCCTGTACTCAAGCGATCCTCCCACTTCAGCTTCCCAAGTAGCTGGGACTACAAGTACAAGCCACAATGCCTGGCTAATTTTTATATATTTTTTAGAGACAGGGTCTCACTCTGTTGCCCAAGCAGGTCTGAAACTCCTGGGCTCAAGCAATCCTCCTGCCTTGGCCTCCCAAAGTGCTAAGATTATAGGTGTGAACCACTTCACCCAGCAACCTCAGTTTTTTTCTTGGTAAGCAGTTCCTCCTAAATCTCTATGATACAATAATTTACTATTTTTGATTAACAACATATTATAATAATTTAATAACAAAAGGGACAAAGTAACTCTGGAATCATTTGTGAAATGTTCAGAATCACACAATAATTAAAGGAACTGTCATCTGCTTGAACTCATAGTTTAAAAATCTGTAAGAGACTTTGGGAGGCCAAGGCAGGTGGATCACTTGATGTTTGAGGTCAGGAGTTCGAGACCAGCCTGGCCAACATGCTAAAACCCCGTCTCTACTAAAAATACAAAAATTAGCCAGGCATGATGGCACGCACCTGTAATTCCAGCTACTCAGGAGGCTGAGGCACAAGAATCACTTGAACCAGGAGGTGGAAGTTGCAGTGAGCTGAGATCACGCCACTGCGCTCCAGCCTGGGCAACAGAGTAAGACTCTGTCCCAAAAAAAAAAAAAAAAAAATCTGTAAGAGATTTAGCTTCAGACCTTGAATGACTCCACCATGAACTGAGAATCAACAAGAAAAACTCCACAGACTCGGAACTCCCACTGCTCGAGCTGCTGGACCAGCTGTTTCATCACAGGCAGGTGAGTGTACAATTCAATCTGACCTACATGAAGAGTATTGCAAGAATTTTAGAAATAGCAAGTATGTTAAATCATCAAGTTAGAGGAAACAAATTTTCCCCATAAGATGGATAAAAATAAAAGCCAACACATTTTTCAGGGGCCTACAGCCTCTCAAAGCAATCATAAAACCTAAGGTACTGCCACCATAGGAATCCCTAACTATTAAGTTTTATGTAGAAAATGAGGTTCTCTGGTTGGGCAGGGTGGCTCATGCCTGTAATCCCAGCACTTTGGGAGGCTGTGGCAGGTGGATCACTTGAGGCCAGGAGTTCAAGACCAGCCTGGCCAACACAGCGAAACCCCGTCTCTACCAAAAATACAAAAAAATTAGCCAGGCGTGGTGGTGCACGCCTGTGGTCCCAGCTACTCCTTGGGATGCTGAGGCACAAAAATTGCTTGAACCCAGGAGGAGAAGGCTGCAGTGAGCCAAGATCACGCCACTGCACTCCAGCCTGGGCGACAGAGTAAGAGTCTGTCTTGAAAGAAAGAAAAGAAAGAAAAGAAAGAAAAGAAAGAAAGAAAGAAAGAAAGAAAGAAAGAAAGAAAGAAAGAAAGAAAGAAAGAAAATGAGGTTCTTCACACTTTAGTTTTCTGCTAATCAATGTGAGTGTTATTGGCCAGATACCATGGCTCACACACCTGTAATCCCACCACTCTGGGAGGCTAAGGTGGGAGGACAGCTTGAGCCCAGGACATTGAGACCAGCCTGAGCAATATAGTGAAACCCTATCTCTACAAAAATAAATAAATAAATGCTACAAAGATATCTATAGTTTGGGAATATTCATCAAGCTTATGACATATATACTTTTCTGTGGGTATATGTATGGTCAATTAAAAGCAAGGGGAAAAAAGTGAGGGCCATAAATGGTCAAACCCAGGTTAGGCTCAAGTTGAAAATTCACAATTTGGGCTGGACGCAGTGGCTCACACCAGTAATCCCAGCATTTGGGAGGCCGAGGCGGGTGAATCACCTAAGGTCCAGAGTTTGAGACCAGCCTGGCTGACATAGTGAAACCCTGTCTCTACTAAAAATACAAAAATAGCCGGGTGTGGTGGTGGGTGCCTGTAATCCCAGCTACTTGGGAGACTGAGACAGGAGAATCACTTGAACCTAGGAAGTGGAGACTGGAGTGAGCCAAGATGGTGCCATCGTACTCCAGCCTGGGTGACAGGAGTGAAACTCAGTCTCAAAAAAAAAAAAAAAAAAAGAAAATTCACAATTTGGCTTCAGAAGCCATGATGTGCTGTTATCTGTCTCCTACCAGTCACATCTCATGACAATTGCCTCTTTGTTTATTATGCTCCAGCCACACTGGCCTTTTCAGTGCCTTAAAACAGCTTTGTTCCTTCCTCCTGGGAGGTGTTCAGCAGGCTGTTCCCTCTGCCTTCCTCACTCTCAGCCTCCAGCCCAGCTGAAAGGCTGCCTCAGATGCCTCTCTAACTGCCATTATCTGTGTGATGATCTGTGCTACTCCTGTGGAATACTCAATGACAACTGAATATTAAATAATCATTTGGATGCTTTTTGTTTGTACTGTCTCGAGTTCTGCCAAACTGTGAGCTCCATGAGGCCAGAGATCATGGCTATCTGTGCTCTATGGTATTCCCAGTATACGAAGCAAGCACTTAATAGATATACTTTTTTTTGTTTGTTTTTTTGTTTTTGAGACAGAGTCTCACTCTGTTGCCCAGGCTGGAGTGTAGTGGTGCGATCTTGGCTCACTGCAAGCTCCACCTCCCAGGTTCATGCCATTCTCCTGCCTCAGCCTCCCGAGTAGCTGGGACTACAGGCGCCCGCCACTACGCCCGGCTAATTTTTTGTATTTTTAGTAGAGACAGCGTTTCACTGTGTTAGCCAGGATGGTCTCGATCTCCTGACCTCATGATCTGCCTGCCTCAGCCTCCCGAAGTGCTGGGATTACAGGCATGAGCCGCTGCGGCCTCCCGAAGTGCTGGGATTACAGGCATGAGCCGCTGCGCCCGGCCTCAATAGATATATTTAATAAGTCACAGCCATTGAATAAGAATAGCTTGGTACTTTACTGCAGTATAGTTTAGAGCTACAAATACTCTCCTTTCTCCTACTAAGGATGGAACTATCAAGACTTTAAAGAAGACAATGCATTCAAATTGTTGATTTACCTGGACAATCAAAAAGGATATAGTCATCCTCTACATGGCCAAGACAGTTCTCCAGCCAGTCAAAATTATTGGCAAAGTACTCCATGCAAAATACCAATCCTCCATTGGGACCAAATCGCAGAGAATCATCCTCCATTACGTCATCCACCTCGATCAGTTCCCGGATGTCTGAAAAGGACAGATAGGGCCCAGAATATATGTGTCCCTTCAAAAATTGTTATCCTTACTAGAAATAGAACATAAAAGTTAATAATTACATACAAAACTCATATGCAGGAAATTATTTATGTACATGGTTTTTCACTGTAGCAGTGTCCATCAATAGAGAACTGAGCAAATAAATTATTGTACAGCCAGACAATGGAATACTACACAGCCATAAACGGGGAAAATCTCTTTAAGTATTAATAATAACACAACCTCCTAGGCATATTGTTCAGTGAAAAATGCAAGGTGCAGAACTGTGTAAGAATGCTATCATTGGTGTTAATAAAAGACAAAAATTCACTACATAGACATAATACATATACATCTTGAATTTTATGTGCACACACCAGAAACTAGTAACACTGGCTGCTGCCAGGGAGGGGAGCTGATTGCTGGGACGCAGAGCTGAGAGGAAGATGTTTTCCTGTATACTTACTCTTTAGTACTTTTACATTATGAACCACGTGAATATGTATTACTTATTCCAAAAAAGTACAAAACCAAAAAAAGAAAACTGATTACCATTTCTTAACACAATGACACTAAGGAAACTATTTCACCTCCTTGAGCCTCACTTTCCCTATCCTGGGTTAGAAGGATGAGAACTATGAGATAATATATCAAAATCACCATCAGGGGCTGGGCGTGGTGACTCATGCCTGTAATCCCAGCACTTTGGGAGGGTGAGGCAGACGGATCACTTGAGGTCAGGAGTTCAAGACCAACCTGGCCAACATGTTGAAACCTGTCTCTACTAAAAACATAGAAATTAGGCTGGGCGTGGTGGCTCATGACTGTAATCCCAGCACTTTGGGAGGCCGAGGTGGGGTGATCATGAGGTCAGGAGTTCGAGACCAGCCTGGCCAACATGGTGAAGCCCCATCTCTACTAAAAATACAAAAATTAGCCAGGCGTGATGGCGCATGCCTGTAGTTCTAGCTACTCCGCAGGCTGAGGCAGGAGAATCACTTGAACCCAGGAGGCGGAGGTTGCAGTGAGCCAAGATCACACCATTGCACTCAAGTCCATGCGACAGAGCAAGACTCCATCTCGCTTTCCAACTTGGACCTGGCAGAATGGCTCCCGCAAAGAAGGGTGGCAAGAAGAAACAGGGCCGTTCTGCCAGCCGTTCTGCCATCAACAAAGTGGTAACCCGAGAATACACTATTAACATTCACAAGCGCATCCATGGAGCGGGCTTCAAGAAGTGTGCTCCTCGGGCACTCAAAGAGATTTGGAAATTTGCCATGAAGGAGATGGGAACTCCAGATGTGTGCATTGATACCAGGCTCAACAAAGCTGTCTGGGCCAAAGGAATAAGGAATGTCCCATACCGAATCTGTGTGCAGCTGTTCCGAAAACGTTATTGAGGATGAAGATTCACCAAATAAGCTATATACTTTGGTTACCTATGTACCTGTCACCACTTTCAAAAATCTACAGACAGTCAATGTGGATGAGAACTAATCGCTGATCGTCAAATACATCAAATAAAGTTATAAAATTGAAAAAAAAAAGACTCCATCTCAAACAAAAACAAAACAAAACAAAAAATAGAAAAATTAGTCAGGTGTGCTGGCACGTGCCTGTAATCCCAGCTGCTCGGGAGGCTGAGGCAGGAGAATCACTTGAACCCAGGAGGCAGAGGATGTAGTGAGATGACATGGTGCCACTGCACTCCAGCCTGGGCGGCAGAGAGAGACTCTGTCTCAGGAAAAAAAAAATCACCAACAGGAGAGGCTTAAAAAATTCTGGTATGGTTATCTTACTAATTTTTGGGAATCAGTATATAGAATCTTCTACCTTAGGTTTTTACTTATTTTTGTGCTCAGACCTACATTCTCCATTCATAAAGGACTGAGCTTCATTCACAGACACATTTATACTGACAACACCTTCCTACCCCTCCCTCAGCGGTAAATAACAGATAACTGATCCAAACTGGGACAATCAATCTGGCTTTCTTTTTAGACAGGGTCTCACTCTGCTTCCCAGGCTGGAGTGCAGTGGCATAATCATGGCTCACTGCAACCTTGACCTCGTAGGCTCAAGTGATCCTCCCACCTCAGCCTCCTGAGTGGCTGGGAATACAGGCACCCGCCAGCATGCCAGGCTAATCTTTGTATTTCTTGTAGAGATGGGGTTTCACCATGCTGCCCAGGCTGGTCTTGAACTCCTGGGCTCAAGCCATCCATCTGCTCTGGCCTCCCAAAGTGCTGGGATTACAGGTGTGAGTCACAGCGCCCATCCTAAATCCTCTTTTAAACTAAGCTAGCTTAGAGTGGTTTCCGTTTGCTGCAACCAAATGGTTCCAAAGTAATACGATGCCTTTTTCCTCAAAGATAAGCATTTCACATCTCCTCCTCTCCCTTCAATCTGCCTCCCCGCAACCTGCTCGCTCATTAACAGAAATCAAAAGTTTCCCTTTGCACTTTAGTGAGTGCAAAGAGAACGTCCCCAAACCTAAAACAACCTGTCTCTCTCCACAGGAAATTATATCATACACTCAACAAAGCTGTAAGAGTCACCCTTGATTCCTTACTTTGCTATGCCTTCTTGGTTCAATCCCCCAGAAAATGCTGTTAATTCAACTTGCAAAATATATTGAATCTGTCTGCTTCCTTACATCTCCACCATGACCACCCTAGTCCTGGTGTACACCTGGCTAACTACAACAGCCGCAGTGCAGGTTGTACTTCTTTTTTAAATTTTGAGACGGAGTTTCGCTCTTGTTGCCCAGGCTAGAGTGCAATGGTGCAATCTCGGCTCACCAGAACCTCTGCCTCCCGGGTTCAATCGATTCCCCTGTCTCAGCCTCCCGAGTAGCTGGGATTACAGGCATGTGTCATCACACCCAGCTAATTTTTTTTTTTTTTTTTTTTTTTGAGACGGAGTCTCACTCTGTCACCCAGGCTGGAGTACAGTGGCGCGATCTCAGCTCACTGCAAGCTCCGCCTCCCGGGTTCACGTCATTCTCCTGCCTCAGCCTCCTGAGTAGCTGGGACTACAGGCGCCCGCCACCACGCCCAGCTAGTTTTTTGTATTTTTAGTAGAGACGGGGTTTCACCATGTTAGCCAGGAAGGTCTTGATCTTCTGACCTCGTGATCCGCCCGCCTTGGCCTCCCAAAGTGCTGGGATTACAGGTGTGAGCCACCGCGTTTTTGGTAGAGATGGGGTGTCTCCATGTTGGTCAGGCTGGTCTCGAACTCCCGACCTCAGGTGATCCACCCACCTCGGCCTCCCAAAATGCTGGGATTACAGGCATGAGCCACCACGCCCAGCCATGCAGGTTGTACTTCTACTCTCAACCCACTAGAGTCCATTTTTCATCTGAGCACCTGAGTTATTTTTTAAAACATAAATCAGGCCAAGTGCAGTGGCTCATGCCTATTATCCCAGCACTTTCGGAAGTCAAGCTGGGTGAGTTGCTTGAGCCCAGGAGTTCGAGACCAGCCTGGAAATCGAGACCAGCCTGGAAATCGAGACCAGCCTGGGCAACATGGAGAAACCCTGCCTCTACAAAAAATACAAAAATTACCCAGGCATGATAGTGTGTGCCTGTAGTCCCAGCTACTTGGGAGGCTGAGGTAGGAGGATTGCTTGAGTCCAGGAGGTTGAGACTGCGATGAGCTGTGATCAGGCTACTATACTACAGCCTGGGTGACAGAGTGAGACCTTGTCTCAAAAACAAAACAACAACAACAACAAAACAAAAAAAGGCTGGATGCAGTGGCTCACACCTCTAATCCCAGCACTTTGGGAGACTGAGGCCAGCAGACAGCTTGAGCTCAGGAGTTTGAGACCAGCCTGGGCAGCATGGTGAAACCCTGTCTCTACAAAAAAAAAAAAAAAAAAAGTATAAAAATTAGCCAGGCATGGTGGCACGCACCTGTAGTCCTAGCTACTTGGGAGGCTGAGGTGGGAGGATGGCTTGAGCTCAGGAGGCAGAGGCTGCACCACTGCATTCCAGCCTGGGCAACAGAGCTGTACCCTGTCTCAAAAAAACCAAAAAGCCCCCAAAACGTATATCAAATGTCAATTCTTTCCTCTTCTTAAAACCCTCTAGTGGCACCCCACTGACAACAGGATAAAATCCCATCTTCTCATGTCCTGTTAGCCCCTACCCACTTCTTTCTTTCAGTCATTATGCTTTAGCTCACTGACATCTTGGCTTTCCTGGAGAATACCAAATCCTTTCTCACCTCCAGGCTATCTATTTATTTATTTTATTTTTCAGAGATGGATCTTGCAATGTTGCCCAGGCTGGACTTCAACTCCTGGGCTCAAGTGATCCTCCCACATCAGCCTCCCAAGTAGCTGGGACTATAGGCACATGTCCCTGCACCCAGCTTGACATATTTATTGATCTAAATGTTCTCTCATTTTGGAAGGACTTTCCTCAGCCTGAGGAGCATATTACCATCCTTCAGGTCTAGGCTCAAAGATGCCCTCCTCAGAGTCACCATCCTCCCTGATAATCCTAGCTAAAGCAACCTCTCTCAATGAGTACTTCTCATGAGCCTGTCTGCAGTCATCACATTCTGTAACATGTTCATCATGTTGTTTATTGCCTATTTCCTAAAGGGTTGGTGTGGGCAAGGATAATGTCTGTATTATCCTCTGCTATAACTCTGGTGGCTGGCATAAAACAGGTGTTCAACAGACACTTGAATGAACAAACTAAAAGAATTAAAAAAAACAAACCCAGGCTCCTGACTTATAGTGATCAGCAATATACCACATGATTCACTACAGCAGGACTAAGGACAAAAGGGACAGAATGAAAGGGTGCTGAGGGAAGTGTCCATTTACTTTTTTTTTTTTTTTTTGAGATGGAGTCTCGCTCTGTTGCCCAGGCTGGAGTGCAGTGGCGCAATCTCGGCTCACTGCAACCTCCGTCTCCTGGGTTCAAGTGATTCTCCTGCCTCAGCCTCCTGAGTAGCTGGGATTACAGGCATGCGCTACCACGCCCAGCTAATTTTTTTGTGTTTTTAGTAGAGACAGGGTTTCACCATGTTGGTCAGGCTGGTCTCGAACTCCTGACCTCGTGATCCACCCGCCTCGGCCTCCCAAAGTGCTGGGATTACAGGCGTGAGCCTCCATGCCCGGCCCCATTTACTTTTAAATCTTACATCAGCTGGGTGCGGTGGCTCACGCTTGTAATCCCAGCACTTTGGGAGGCCGAGGCGGGCGGATCACGAGGTCAGGAGATCGAGACCACGGTGAAACCCCATCTCTACTAAAAATACAAAAAATTAGCCGGGCGTGGTGGCGGGCGCCTTTAGTCCCAGCTACTCGGAGAGGCTGAGGCAGGAGAATGGCGTGAACCCGGGAGGTGGAGCTTGCAGTGAGCCGAGATTGCGCCACTGCACTCCAGCCTGGGC
>NW_026652287.1:22514580-22523727 GCF_009828535.3 Hylobates moloch | reverse complement strand
GAGTAGTTGAAGTGTTCTGCTGCTGGATCCAGGTTTACAACTTGGACAGACCGGTTGAGGGCTTCACAGTGCTGGACCATGGTGGCACAGTAGGTGCTCTGTAATGTCACAAGGCATGACAGGTTAAAGCAACAGGTAGTGTAGTGCTACCTTCCATACCCTGGAATACTATCCACTAAGGTCAAAATTATGCCTTCATCAACCAAGAGGCTGACTGATAACAAGGGAAAAAGATACCTGACTGGGCTGCAGATTCAAACCTGACTTAGACTCATGGGTAACTCTGGAGAATTTACTTCTCCACTCTGCCCCTCAACTTTCTTGTCTCTAACTGGGATGTCCTCCATAATCACTAAGGCTCCTTACTGTTCTAACATGTGACAAGTGGTATTTAAAGGGAAGATTTCTGGTTACATAGTGTAACACCTAACACAGTGTCTCTACAGGGACTTGTACAGTCCAAACAAAGCTTTAGGTAGGATGGTCAGGGATGATGTCTCTGAGTAGGGGATATCTTGAGTATATGAGAAGGAGCTTGCCAACCTAAGGGCAAGAGCATGCCAGGATGAAAGAACGCCAGGGTCAATATAGTCTGGAGGTGGCTATCAGTTTGTAACTTTTGGTTTAGATAATTCTTTATCCCTTATGTAGTTGTTACCATACTATGTTAAAATCTGGGGCTGGGTGCAGTGGCTCACACCTGTAATCCCAGTACTTTGGGAGGCCGAGGTCGATGGATCACCTGAGGTCAGGAGTTGGAGACCAGCCTGGCTGACATGGTGAAACCCCGTCTCTACTAAAAATACAAAAATTAGCTGGGCGTGGTGGCGTAGGCCTGTAATCTCAGATACTCGGGAGGCTGAGGCAGGAGAATCACTTGAACCCGGAAGGCAGAGGTCGCAGTGAGCTGAGATCACACCACTGCACTCTAGCCTGGATGACAGAACAAGACTCCTGGCTCAAAAAAAAAAAAAAAGTCTCTAGGCTACTTGTCTGTGTCATCCTCTGTTTAAAGGCAGAGATGTGTCTTATTCAGTTTCCCAAGCACAGGGACTAGCACAATACCTAGTACATAATAAATACTTGATAATTGTTTCTAATTGACTTATTATGTTTAAAGATAAGCTCCACAAGGGCAGGGATTTTGTGCGTGTTTTTTTCCCCACACAACCCCCAGGGCCCAAAACAGTGCTTGGGATAAAGAACATACTCAACGAATGTTTCTGATAGCAAGCATCAAAAGCTTATAAAGATACTTGTTTAACACAATCAGTCCAAAAATTAAAATAGACTATAGAAAAAACATTCATCATGCTGTTCTCTCAGTGCCTTTACACATACTGTTGTCTCTGTCTGGAATGCCCTCTCCATACATCACACACTGTATCTTTTTTTTGCAAAGGTTCTCACTGTCACCCAGGCTGGAGTGCAGTGGCACCATCATAGCTCACTGCAGCTTTGACCCAAGCTCAAGTGATTCTCCAGCCTTAGCCCACCGAGTAGGTGGGACTATAGGCTCTCGCCACCATGCCCAGCTAATTTTTGTATTTTTGGTAGAGACAGGGCTTCACCATGTTGCCCAGGCTGACTTTGAACTCCTGGGCTCAAGTGATCTGCTGGCCTCAACCTCCCAAAGTGCGAGGATTACAGGCTTAAGCCAACACCTGGCCACATCACACTATATCTTAATTGACAGGTCATCTATTTGTCTTCCCCAAAAGACTACAGACTCTGGGTAAGTTGAAGGCCATATGTATCTTAGTTACATCTACATGTTTTTTACCCAGAATAAGTCAACAGCTTAGAACAAGTGTTTGTTAAAGACTGAGGCCACACAACACCTCCACAGACGCTAGTGTTTCCCACATTTTTTTTTTTTTTTGCAACAGTACCTCTGTCACCCAGGCTGGAGTGCAGTGGCACGATCACCACTCACCACAGCCTCAACCTCGTGGGTTCAGGTAATCCTCCCACCTCAGCTTTCCGAGAAGCTGGGACTACAGGTGCCTGCCACCAGGCCTGGCTAATTTTTGCATTTTTTTGTAGAGACAGAGTTTTGCCGTGTTGCCCAGGCTAGTCCCAAACTCCTGGGCTCAGGCGATCCGTCCACCTCCATCTCCCAAAGTGATAGGATTACAGACGTGAGCCACCACGCCTGGCTATGTTTCCCACACATCTGTTATTTGATCCATATCTTCACCATTCTCACTGTATTTGAATGTTCCTAATATCCCCTTAATATTTGTTTACAAGAAAAAATTTTATCCCTACTGTAAAGTGAAAACCAGTTATATTTGACCTAACGTGAAATTAGACATAAAATTATATAAAATCTTTAAATGTTCTTATTTTTAGCTAAATACAGGTGCCTATTAAAAGCTCTGAGACTAAGAACTGCTCTCTGAAAAGACTTGGGGATTAAAGAAGTGCTGAAGATACACACTAGCACCGAGCACAATTTCTCCTAAACGCGAAGTTAAGAACTGAAAGAGAAATGAAAAGGGAACAATTTCCTCAATACATCATCTGATGCTCCTTAATGTGGGGTCCATGTACCACCTAAAAGCACCTTAAATACCAAAAGTCCATGTCCCAAGTTCTGAGAAACAGTAATTAATGAGACCCCACTTTACCCTCCTGGGAGGGAGACAGGGCCGGATTCTGGAATTTAGACAAAACTGGATTTATATTTTTTTGCTGGGCAAAGAACTTAACCTTTCTGTGTTTCGTTTTCTGTAAAATGAGAAAAATGAGATCTCTCTCACAGGGTTGTTGTAGAAATAAGCGAGGCGTTTAATCTGCTGCCTGGGGCTTAAGTATACAATAAATATTAACTACGATTATTTTCCTTTCAAAACAACAACAAAAAAGAACGTGAAGCCAGACAGCAGAAATGAGTTGCATGGGCTCTCAGGGTTCCCAATACACACACCCGCCGGCTCACTCCCTCAGGACCCAATCTCCCGCCTCCCACGAACTCCTACTTTTCTCTCCTTGTCCCCGCAGATCCTCACCTTCCCGCTGCCCGCGGGGCCCATGACCAGCTGCGCATACCGAGGCATGTTGGCTGCCGGAGCCGCCCGCCACACTCCTTTAGCCTTCGCACCTCCCACTGAGCTCCGGGAAAGTGAAGTGCGAACCAATCGCAATCCACATTCTTTCTACGTCTCCAGTTCTACCACACCTCCTACTACGGGGCACACCGCGGGCCAAATCCCGTGAGAAACGCGTCCTGAGAAAAAACGGGGGGGCGAGGGAGAGGATTTGCGCGTGCGCAGAAGTAGTTGTTGGAAATCGGCCGTTGGGATGCAGTCTAAGCTTGGATACATGGGTAATAACGGACAACACATAAAGCTCCGCATCCTTGCGCCGCGTGCTTCGGTCCGTGGTTTGCGTGCAGACATTTGACTTGTATGGCCACCCTCGCGATTTGCAAATGTGCTGAGGATCTGGAATACTGAAGTGGAAGGCACCTCTTGTTTTGGGGAGCATGTATATTTCCCTCCTGTGACGCACTGCTTCCACAGAGAGGTGCAAACGTGCAAACGCTCAGCTACCGAAGCGCTCCTGCCCCCCGCCCCCCACCGTAACTCCGGGGTCGCGGATCTGCCCGCTCCGCTCTCCCGAAGCTCTTCGGGCAGTGTCCGAACGGCTTCGGAGGGGCGGGAAGCCAGCATCGGAGCCGCCTCTCCGGAATACCAGCAGCTTGACGCACGCGTGCTGTCGGGGGAAGGGACGCTGGGACAGCTGCTCCCGTACACGGCTCGCGGTCTCGCCGCGGAGATGCCCGGCCAGGGTCCGGGGTCCGACTGGACGGAGCGTAGCTCTTCTGCAGAGCCGCCCGCAGTGGCCGGGACCGAGGGTGGCGGCGGCGGGTGAGGTTGGGGGCCCCGGGGTAAAGGGTGGCAGCGTGGGGCCCCCGCGTCGTGAGCGCCGTGGAGGAGGGCTGCGGCCGGCCTCTCGTCTCGGGGGCTGGCCCCGATGCCCTCAAGTGAGAGGCGGGGAGCAGTTGTGGACAGGAGGGCAGAGGGGAGGACTGCCTCGCGGTTGAGGGAGGGCCTCTGAGGGAAGCTTCGGAGGAGCGTTTGGTGCAGTGGCCACGAGGTTACTGCGACAGTCGCCCGCGTGCATCTCTCTGCCCCGAGGGGGCGCTGCGAGCCCTGCTGGGACGTTTGCTGTCTGGCACAGGACTGTGTGTCCACCGAAAGGCGAAGCGGCGGGGACAGAGGAGGAAGATGTTCCCCGGTTCAACTGGGGGCGTCCAGGCCCATAAACCAGTTCCTTCCCTCTAGTGACATGAGCCACCTTCCTGTCAAACGGGGATTTCTTTCTTTTTCTTTTTTTTTCTTTTCTTTCTTGTTGAGAGCGAGACAGAGTCTCGCTCTGTTGCCTAGGCTGCAGTGCAGTAGTGCGATCTCAGCTCACTGCAACCTCAGCCTCCCAGGTTCAAGTGATTCTCCTGCCTCAGCCTCCCGAGTAGCTGGGATTACAGGCGCCTGCCACCACGCCCGGCTAATTTTTGTATTTTTAGTAGAGAGGTAGTTTCACCATATTGGCCAGGCTTGTGTCGAACCCCTGACCTCAAGTGAGCCGCCCGCCTCGGCCTCCCAGATTGCTGGGATTGCAGGGTGAACCATTGCGCCCGACCTCAAACGAGGGTTTCTAATCGCCAGTGAGACCAATGACTGAATATCTGAGGTGCCTTGATCTTGACATTTTCTTCACACCGAAGTTCTTTTTTCACAAATCTATTTCGTTTTGAGCAGGTTTTTACACCTATTTCCTAGATAGTGAAGACAACGAGCTGTTGAAGTCACTGCTGGAGACTCTACCTCCTCTTCCTCTCCCTCCTTTATTCCCTAAAAGCAAGAACTGCGATATGTTTGCCGTTCAGTACAACCCACAGTCAGGGCCTCTGTTGCACCCATGGCCATCCTTTTTTTTTTTTTTTTCTTTTTTTTTTTTTGAGACAGAGTCTCCCTCTGTCGCCCAGGCTGGAGTGCAGTGGTGCCATCTCAGCTCACTACAAGCTCCGCCTCCCGGGTTCACGCCGTTCTCCTCCCTCAGCCTCTGGAGTAGCTAGGATTACAAGCGCGTGCCACCACGCCCGGCTTTTTTGTATTTTTTAGTAAAGACGGGCTTCACCGTGTTAGCCAGGATGGTCTCGATCTCCTGACCTCATGATCTGCCCGCATGGCCATCCTTTTTGTCTCTGGTGCTACTGAAGACTTCTTAAAGATGGGATGGAGTCTTGGGTTTCTTTTCTGTTCTTCACAGTCCTTGGCTGACTGCAGGATCCTAGTGTATCAGGAGATACGTGAATTTTTTTTTTTGAGACAGAGTCTCCCTCTGTCACCCAGGCTGGAGTGCAGTGTCACGATCTCGGCTAACTGCAACCTCCGCCTCCTGGGTTCAGGCAATTCTCCTGCCTCAGCCTCCCAAGTAGCTGGGACTACAGGTGTGCGCCACCACGTACCTGGCTAATTTTTGTATTTTTAGTAGAGATGAGTTTCGCCATGTTGGCCCAGGCTGGTCTTGAACTCCTGGGCTCAAGCGATTTGTCCGCCTTGGCCTCCCAAAGTGCTGGGATTACAGGTGTGAACCCGTAACCCTAGAAGGTTCTATTATGATCCCTACTTTATGGATGACAAAACAGGCACAAAGAGGTTGTTTGTCCTTTCCTTTTATCTCCGCCTGTCGTTCATCTCCATGCCTCCTTTAGTTTATCCAAACTCTTTTAAAAACACAATTTAAAAAAAAGACAGTATGCCCTTTAGTTTGGTTTAAGGAACCCCATTAAAAAACACAAACCAAGATTAATTTATGAAAAGCTTATATTCCCAGAAATACAAAATAAAATTTTCAAACTGGAATCAGGTATATTATGCTACATGATACAATGTTGGCACTGGCAGGGGTCTTAAAAATCATCCATTCCAGTCGTATTTACTAATCTGAAAGGGGAAGTAATCTGCCAAAAATCCCATTATTAACTAATGGGAACTCCAGAACTCTTTACCTTTTTTATCCTTTTTTTTTTTGAGACAGAGTCTCGCTCTGTCACCCAGGCTGGAGTGCGGTGGTGTGATCTGCAACCTCCGCCTCCCAGGTTCAAGCGATTCTCCTGCCTCCTGAGTAGCTGGGACTACAGGCACGTACCACTACGCCTGGCTAATTTTTTGCATTTTTTAGTAGAGAACAGGGTTTCACCGTGTTAGCCAGGATGGTCTTGATTTCCTGACCTCGTGATCCACCCGCCTTGGCCTTCCAAAGTGCTGTGATTACAGGCATGAGCCACCGCGCCTGGCACTTTTTTTCTTTAAAGTCAGGTTTATTGAGGCATAATTTACACAAAGTAAAATCTTACTTTTTCATGTATAATATGATGGGTTTTGACAAATGCACATGGCTGTGTTAAGCACTGCCACACTAAAGATACAGAGCAGCTCTATCACTCCTTCAAAACTCTCTCATGCCCTATAAAGTCAACCTTTGAGAAAGGAAGCCACAGGAGGGTTGCCAGCAGAGAAGTGATGTGATCTTACTTCACTTAAGAAGGATCACGCTGGTTGCTAGTTGGAGGATAAACTGGAAGGAGCAAGGGTAGAATTAGGAAGTTGGAATACAAGAAAATGATATGATGGCTTGGAATGAAATAGCAGAGGTAGCGGCGGTGAAAAGTTCATAACAAAAACTTTATAAACTTGGCACCTGGCCCATGAACTCTTGGTCATTGAATAAATTGCAGGATGAGGGAAGGAAGGTTGTTTTAAGTTTAGAAAAGAAAAAAGAATTTGTACTAAATTAGAAACATTACAGACCAACTTATTAGTTCTAGCACACCTTAATTACTATTCAAAGAACAGTCTTTCGGCATGGCGTGGTGGCTCACGTCTGTAATCCCAGCACTTTGGGAGGCTGAGGCGGGCGGATCAGTTGAGGTCAGGTGTTTGAAACCGGCCTGGCCAACATGGCGAAACCTTGTCTGTACTAAAGATGGAAAAATTGGCTGGGTGTGGTGGCGGGCACCTGTAAATCCCAGCTACTGGGAGGCTGAAGTGGGAGAATTGCTTGTACCTGGAAGGCGGAGGTTGCAGTGAACCGATATCACGCCATTGCACTCCAGCCTGGGCGATAGAGCAAGACTCTACTTCAAAAAAGAAAAAAAGAAAAAAAAAAAGAACAGTCTTTTCAATACCCAAATCACTTCGTTAAAAATAAAGACAATAAGATAATAACATGGATAGCCCAGAAGCCCCAACTACTTTATTGAGCTCACTGTAGGAATGAGATTAGGAAACTATAAAATTAAGACCCAGGATAGGCATGGTGGCTCACGTCTGTACAAAAATTAGCCAGGTGTTGTGGTGCACGCCTGTGGTCCTGGCTACTTGGGAGGCTGAGGATCGTTTGAGCCCAGGATTTTGAGGCTGCAGTGAGCTATGATTGCGACACTGCACTCTAGCCTGGGTGAAGGAGGAAGACCCCATCTCTAAAAAAGGAAAGAAAAAAATCTTGGAGCCATTAGGATTTAACCAGAATTATAGGAAAAAATTTGCAAGACATTATTTCTGATGGAAACATGAAAAGTAAAAATAATATGCAACACTATCCTTTTTTAAAATTTGAAATATGTTGGTTGGGTGCAGTGGTTTATGCCTTTAATCCCACCACTTTGGGAGGCTGAGGCAGGCAGATCACCTGAGGTCAGGAGTTTGAGACCAGCCTGGCCAAAATGGTGAAACCGTCTGTACTAAAAAAATTAGCTGGGTGTAGCAGCGCTAGTCCCAGCTACCTGGGAGGCTGAGGTGGGAGAATCATTTGAAACTGGGAGGCAGAGGTTCCAATGATCTGAGATCATGCCACTGCACTCCAACCTGGGTGACAAAGTGAGACCATGTCTCAAAAAAAAAAAAATTGAAATATGTTGTTCAGTGCTTGTAACATTGTAATTATTACATATTATTTATATGCTTTATTTTTTCAACAGATCAGCTGAATACTCTTGTTACCAGAATTCCAAAGGTTCTGGTGAGTAGTGCATATAAAGCAGATAATACTTATAAGTAACATGGTTCTGAGAAGCCTATTTGTCTGTAACTACTTACACAATAGAGTTTTTTTCTTTTTTCTTTTTTTTTTGAGACGGAGTCTCACTCTGTTGCCTGGGCTGGAGTGCAGTGGTGCAATCTGGGCTCACTGCAACCTCTGCCTCCTCGGTTCAAGCGATTCTCCTGCCTCAGCCTCCTGAGTAGCTGGGACTACAGGTGCATGCCACCACACCTGGCTAATTTTTCTATTTTTAGTAGAGACAGGGTTTCGCCATGTTGGCCAGGCTGGTCTCGAACTCCTGACCTCAGGTGATCCACCTGCCTCCGCCTCCCAAAGTGCTGGGATTACAGTCATGACCCACCACACCCAGCCCACAATAGAGTTAAAAATAGATTGTATTAGCATCCCTGGTGAATTTAGTCTTTAAGATTTCAAAGAGCAATCAGGAAGGTTTTTTCTTGTCTGTTGGTACAGTATATTTTACATCAAACATTTTTAAAATTAGCAGTGAATCCCTAAAAGAACTGTATTTATAGCTGATGTTGGTTGAAAAGCACAGAGCACAGCCTGGGGTTTATACATGGATAGAAGAAAAAAATTCTAAATTGAATAGCTTCAAAGAATATAAAATATTTCTCAGTGCTGATATTTTCCTCTCACTTGAAATAAAGAGTAGAGCTTTCAAAGTATTCACCTCTTCTCTGCTGGAGTTAAGAGAGTAGGTAAGACAATCCCCCAAAGGTCTCTCACTAATTGCTTTTTTTCCCTTGGGAGAGGAGCTGGACTTAACTGACTATAGGAGTGTGTGTGTATGTATATATATTTTAAGTATAGTAGTTATAATAGGTTTTAAATGTTTCATTTAAATTCAGTGATACATAAACCTGGGTTCACTTTGCTTTTCCTTGGTAAATATATAGTCATTACAGTTACCTGGGAAAAAAATATACAGACATATATGTGTGCATGTATACATATATAAATAAATAATATGGTCATTTAAAAAATGTGTTGCAGTCTGGGTTCATTAATTTAGATTCCTCACCAAAATTCTTTTTTTCTTTCTTTCTTTTTTTTTTTTTTTTTTTTTTTTTT
>NW_026652287.1:22513968-22514480 GCF_009828535.3 Hylobates moloch | reverse complement strand
TTTTTTGAGGCGGAGTCTCGCTCTGCCGCCCAGGCTGGAGTGCAGTGGCGCGATCTCGGCTCACTGCAAGCTCCGCCTCCCGGGTTCACGCCATTCTCCTGCCTCAGCCTCTCCGAGTAGCTGGGACTACAGGCGCCCACCACCACGCCCGGCTGATTTTTTTATATTTTTAGTAGAGACAGGGTTTCACCGTGGTCTCGATCTCCTGACCTCGTGATCCGCCCGCCTCGGCCTCCCAAAGTGCTGGGATTACAAGCGTGAGCCACCGCGCCCGGCCACCAAAATTCTTACTGAATTATAGTTCAATGTAAAAAAGAAAGGAAACACAAAACAATATATTTATTAATAATATATTCCAGATGTGGAGGGAAATAAAAGAAGAAATACTAACAATTATCAGTATATTGGATTGACTTAGTTATATAAAAGAAAAATTTCTGAACAAATATATGCCTAATAAAAACTCTGAAAGGCAATATATCAAAGTGTTTTTTTTTTTTTTTTTTTTTTTT